>NW_019396982.1:0-68105 GCF_000591075.1 Eurytemora carolleeae | reverse complement strand
CCCCCCCCCCCCTCAAGTCGGGTAAAGTATCTGGTTTCCTGTCGTGTTAAAACACTAGTGTCGCAACAGTATTGATTCAATGCACAACAACCACGATATAGTTGACAAGAGAGACTGAGGTTGGATATAACAAGATGATATATTAAATTTATCTATAATATATATCTATCTAGAACTAGATATTAAGGCGTGTTCAGAGCTGTCACATGGCAGTGTATAAACTAGAAAAAAAAATATAATATTGTATCCCGTAGTATCCAGTCAACACCACCGCTACCCTGCCTTCACTAGCTATACTTAATCCTCAGAAGCAACTCACAGTACGCATGCGCGTAATATTTCGGGACACGCGCCTTAGATCATCCTCCAAAAGCCGTATAACCTGACCCCCCCCCCCTTCTACTTCCTCTGTCTTGTTAGACAATAAACATTAATAGGAAGAGAACAGAAAATCAAATAATTTCTCAAAAATGTCATTAAAAAATAAACAAATAAAATATAATTAACGTACTGTGCACCAACACGACACGTAACTTAATTTCGATCGTTTTCAATCGTTTCTTTTTTTAGTTTAAAATATCAAATGATATTTTCGAACCAGAGATATTTTTTGATTGGTTTGTTTAAAAAAAATGACTAATAGAATCGTCTATAAACAGCTTTGCACTTAAAAATCACAGTAACTTTGGCAATCTATTGGCAAAGTAACCAGCTTTAATATCAATAGTTCAAAAGATAAAAAGCAGCAACAAAATCGTAAAAGGCTCAGTTATTAACATTTTGTATTTTTTGATACTTTTTTATTTCCTTTGCTTTAAAACTATGTTTTTTATCCAAAAAAATGTATTTCATGGTAAACATTGTCAAGTTATCTGCTCTCAGGGTTTTACAAGGTTTAGAATATAAATAGAATTATTTTGAAAATTAATTTTATCATGCTCAATACTAGTTGCTAAAAGTACATCATAAGCCAAATACTTGAATTTTCAAGTAACTATATCTGAAGAAATATTTAACCTATCAAAAACCAAAAAGTCTTAAAAAAGTGTATAATTGGGATGTTTTTAAGGGGGGTCTCGAGCTTGCAAATTTGATTTGAAGTTCAAATTAACGAGTTATTTTCAGAAAAATTTTTTATTTTCTATTTTGCACTTCAATATAACTGTAAATGCTGGTGGCCCCAAACTATGATTCTCTAATTCCTTTATCTGTGAAACCCAAAATCATAGACCTACTGTGAGATCAAATAATCTAAGCTTGAAATATCAAAACCACACTTGCCTGGTTCCAAAAGTATAGGGATGAGAAAATTTGAGATATATTTTACTAAAGATTTTTGCTCTAGATATGGGACCACATGCCCATTTCTAACACTCAGTGAACTAGAAATGGCCCAAAACATGCTTTAGAACTAATATCCCCTGACATTAAGTGAAAAAATACGGCCGCTTGTATACCAACATTTAAAGGTTGTGCTATCATAACTTTTACATGATTAGCTTAGAAACAAACTGCTAGATTTAGATTTAAAACAAACAAAAAAGCAATATTAAATCTAGGTTTGGCAATATTGTTGGCAATTAACTTTGCTATAAAAAGGCCTGGCAAAGCAGTATTTTCTTACCTTTTATTATTTTCAAGGTAGATAGACAATAAAATATTTATTGTTTACATTTAATCTATTGAGCTTAACACTTTGAAGACTGTTCTCTATCTATCTGTATATCCATCTTTCTATTTGTCTATCTGTCTGTCTATCTGTTTGTCAATCTGTCTGTCAATCTGTCTATCAATCTGTCTATCAATCTGTCTGTCAATCTGTCTGTCAATCTGTCTGTCAATCTGTCTGTCAATCTGTCTGTCAATCTGTCTGTCAATATGTAGATCAATCTGTAGATCAATCTGTAGATCAATCTGTAGATCAATCTGTNTTATATCTGTAACCCCCAGGTTTATATCTGTAACCCCCAGGTTTATATCTGTAACCCCCAGGTTTATATCTGTAACCCCCAGGTTTATATCTGTAACCCCCAGGTTTATATCTGTAACCCCCAGGTTTATATCTGTAACCCCCAGGTTTATATCTGTAACCCCCAGGTTTATATCTGTAACCCCCAGGTTTATATCTGTAACCCCCAGGTTTATATCTGTAACCCCCAGGTTTATATCTGTAACCCCCAGGTTTATATCTGTAACCCCCAGGTTTATATCTGTAACCCCCAGGTTTATATCTGTAACCCCCAGGTTTATATCTGTAACCCCCAGGTTTATACGAAAGAAAACATATAAAGTCAAAACACTTCAAAGGAATACAACGAAAAGGTTAAACTCTCATGTTTCTGAGAAATTTTGAATATTCCAAAATTCCGGAAAGGGGGTCGAAAATTCGTGTGAAGCGAGAAAAAAATGGTTAAATAGTTGGTGATAAAACTAATAGGAGGGGGCCAGGGGGGGGTCTAAAAATTGTTCTCAAGGACAAACCCAAAAAAATTGTTCCCAACCCCTGGGCCGTTTTTCCAAAAAAGGCCTAAAAACCACAACTGAACTCTGGAATTAAAACATGTGTTTTGTGTATGGTCCACAAACAATGGTGGTCTGAATATTACAATTAAACAAGAGTGGTTACTGGTTAAGCGTGGGTAAGAAAGCATTTGAAAACTCTTTGAAAGCAAGAACTGACAGGTTTAAACTTGTATAGAAGTACGACGACAACTAAACTTATTTTAAATATATGATGGTGTATTTATCATATAGCGTTGTTCTTAAATTCATCACTCGACCCCCTAGCCTGGGTAATTTTCTAGAGAGCGATTTTTGGACCCCCCCCCATGACCCAGAAATTGTCTTAAACAAACCTAAACCTAAATATGTGGTCATGTAAAAAATTGATAGGAGGGGGGGGGGAGGGGGGTCCCAAAAATCGTATAAAAGGACGGACCCAATTTAAATATCACACAAATTATTGTAACTTATTGTAAATATTAGGAGTATAACAAATAATTGAACCATTTCCAAGTCATTATTCTTCAAGTTATAGATGTAATATTACACCTTTATTTCGTTTTATGCTTTTTAACTTTAAGAGTTTTCACTTTCAGTTTATCCTAATATTTACCACAAGGCCTTGTAATCACAGTTTTCTTTCACCTTCTGTTCGTCACTAACAAACTATAAACACTTTACAGTACTGACAGCTTCTGCTGAGCCGGAGCCTGTGTGACTGACGTCACGGGCCCGTCCCAACTGGGCCAACTAGTTAGTCACACAATACCAGTGGTAGTGAATCATCCATCCTGATTGGTTAAACATTTCGAAATACTCTCTTCTCATTGGTGAGACACAGAAAGAGGTTTAAAGGGCGGTTGAGTCTAATAAATGACGCAATTTTTAACGGTCATTTTTAAATCTCAAAAATAAAGTTAATAAGAAAAAATCTACTGCTGTCTCAAGAGTCAACTGCAGTCTGCAAACTGTCTCTATATTAGAGTT
Organism: Eurytemora carolleeae; assembly: GCF_000591075.1. Taxonomy (NCBI): domain Eukaryota; kingdom Metazoa; phylum Arthropoda; class Copepoda; order Calanoida; family Temoridae; genus Eurytemora; species Eurytemora carolleeae. Next base: position 64,616 of record NW_019396982.1, on the reverse strand, counting down.
AACATTTAATCATCATGATTCTGAGAAAACAATTTTAAAAGAAATTGTAAATTTTTTACCCATCTCGCCGACTATTCTGCACTCGCATGCAGTTCAATTGTTACAGCTCCAGGCGCGCAACTGCAGGGTGTCCCACCAGTGGCGTAGATAGGGGGGGGGGGGCAGTATAGTCGCTCCCCCGGGAGTTTCTTTTGGAGCTCCGCTAATACACGTACCTCTTTTGGTCTTGGAGCTCCGTTACTATAACTCCTCTTTTGAAACTCCGTTAGTATACTCCTTTTGGAGCTCGTTACTTATACTCCTCTTTAATATAGGGTTAGTTTAGTGCACCTATGCTACACCTTTTCTAAAGCACTGTTGCTAAACCCCATTGGAGCCGTCCAATTGAATTAATTATTAGATATTCCTTTAAATTGAATTGAGGTAATTAACATATGCAAACATTAAATAAATGTATTTAATAAATGTCTTTACTATAAGTATAAACATGCATGTGATCTATGGGATATCTTAATATATGACTTTGAGTAGGGACGTATTATACATATTTTCAATCTGCTGAATTTGTCCTTATGTACCGCTTAATGCTGAATTTACTTTAGATTAAAAACACCAGCTATTCGTCAGTTATTTACGATTTTTTAATTTAAATTATGTCCTATGCAAAACAATTGTGATTAATTTTTGTAAACAACTTGTTATATAAATTGAATAGACCCATAAAGATTTGAATAATAATAATACTATATTTTCGATCAGAAATCTTCTATTATGGATTATGGACAGACGAAATAAAGTCAAGTACTGCCAGGAAATACAATACATGGTCGGTTGTGTACATCACTATATGTTTACATATCTAACACTGTACACTTGTATATGAGTGATTGTATTTTTAAGGGAGATTTTATGGAATTCACCAATTTTTAGATTTTCTTTCTTTATTTCACAGCAAACATTTGACAATTATCAAATTTGTAGGTTTTCAATTTATTAGCAAAAATATTAACTTATTAAGTTTCTAGGGCATGCCTTTAGCTTAAAGCATTCTTATTTCAAACATTTTTTTTTCATCTCTTAAACTCTTTATTGTAAACATGACAGTGTATGCAGGGTTACCCACAAAAGAAAGATAAAACAATGATGACGACCTGGAGCTCTTAACTTTAAACAGGCTGGGGGGGGGGGACGTTTGGCTTCCCCCTCTAGTTTTTTGACTAATTTTTTCACTTTTCATAAATAGAAATTTAAAGGATTTTTTTTGTAATTTTTTCATGCATAAGGTAGGGTGCAGGGCGATAAAAAACCGGAGTATGTAAACAAAATCTAAAATAGGCCATAACTTTTTTTATGACTAAAGCTACAGATCTGAAAACTATATTATTGAAAAGCCCTTGAAAAATGGGTGTTAAAACACGTGTCACACTTTGATATTTGTTTTAAACAAAAAAAATATTTTTAACATTTTTTCGACCTTTTTGCATAAAAGTTGTCGATCTAATTTTATTTCAATGAGCTGGCCTTGAAAAGTTTGGCTATGAACATGCATTTAAACCCTATACCTATTCGCTAAGGCCTTTTTCTGAGAGGGGGGGGGCGTGGGAAGTGGGAAGCCCCACTCGTCTATACATAGATTCAGACCCCCCAGCCTTTATACAAAAAGAATTGTTTTTGCACTTTTTCGCAATGCAATATTTAGTCCTACTTTTAATAAAATAAACAAACAACTGAACTTGAATGCACTGCAGTATACAATCCTGTGTTTACAATCCATATTAAGTGTCTATCTAATTATCAATACTAATATTCAAATATATATAACATAAAACCACCCCTTAGAAATACGATCACTCTATATACAAGTGTACAGTGTTAGATACGTTAACATAACGTGATGTATACAACCGACCACTCTATTAATTAATTGATAGGGAGGTCGGAATTATGTACATCTGACCTAAGCTCACCTCTTCGTTTTATTACTCTAGCTATGAGGCCTACGATTAAGGGACTATATAGTGGAAAAATATGACTAGAAAACGAGTTTCAAAAAACTGTTGTAGACTGGGGGACTTTATATCATATACAGCTGTCCCACATATATTAGACCGAGAACGGGTCTGAATTACGATTTTCGGGACTAATCAGAAAATTTTATTAGAATTAATCATTTTGAAAAATAACATAAGGCTTATATTAGAATTTTCTTGCGGAAAATAATAAGTTTTTCGAGTATTAAGGATTTATTTTGTTGTTAAAGATTAGAGATAATCTAATATGATATGGGACGCTCTGTACTATACTATAGATTTTATAATGGTATGATTGGTAATTATGTATTGTCCAAATTAATATAGATTTTAAGCTTTATTTTTTTCCTAATACGGGATTTATGAGGGGATGCACATCAACCGTTAGGGGGGTGCACAAAAAAAGATTTCGGCGCACTATAAAAGTGCACCCCCTAGGCTAAACCTCTACTACGCCCGGCTGTTTTTCGACAGAAAGAAAAACCGAAGGCGACGATTATTCCGCTGTTTTCTGGTTAACTCTTTATATAATACCTCTGCTGGAGCCAATTCTATTAAAACACCTCGCTATACAAGCTGCCTACGCCCAGGACTCCAGGCACTGCAGTGCACATTGTGTCGCGTAATTCTGCTAAAAGGTTGAAAACCATAATAAAATACGAAACAAAGAATAAAAGCAAGGTCTAGCCCTGAACCATCTCATTCATTCACATTCACACACAAAGATATTGATCTTAGTTTATACTGCTTGTTTAAACCTGATTCAAGGTCATTCGTGGTCTATGGGGGGGATGGGTTTTCTAAAAAAATGAGACATGTGCATACTGAAATTGTATGTCAAGGTTTAAAAAATTCTAAAGAATGAGTCACAATGAAATTTTGATACATCTTCCACGTAATTTTGTGCCTTGTATAAAACGGTGTCGTTACACTGGGGGTTAGGCTCTCCGCCCTCCCCCGCCCCCGCCTCCTCACAAAACTTCTCAGTTGAGGGCCTGGTTGAAGGGGCGGATAGGATTTAAGTGAGGGGGTGCTAGATGGATATTTTTCTTGTTTTACACAAGGTTTTCTTTCCCTTAAGTGCTATTGAGAAGCTATTCTGAAGTCCCAGGGGGGTGCGAAGGTTTTGCCGCCCCCCCCCCCCNAACACTGTAAACTACAATATATAGGACAGACAACAAGATCTTTAGATGAAAGAGTGAGAGAACATATTGGTTACATTAGAAATCTCCATACAAACCAGCCTACAGGAGAACATTTTAACCTTCCTGGACATGAACTCTACCATCTAAAAGTTAGTGTACTTTGGAAGGGTTGGGACCTCGGAAGAAGTTTACTTGAAGTACGAGAATCTAAATACATTAGAGATTTTATGACTGAACTCAGAGGAATGAACAGAAAAAAAAAGTTTTTATTTAATTGTAAACTTTTATTCAGTATCTTTTTTAAAAAAGAGTATTGTTTATGTCCAATTCTTTAAAAGGTTTAAATACAGCTCCTTAAACAAGCCGTCCCCCCCTCCCCCTGATATACGCAAAAGTTTGTTAATTAGTTCGACCCCCACCACCACTCTATACACATACATCTAAACAGTTTGTTTTTAACCTTTGTGACAGAAACAATCTCAAGGAATAATAATTGTCTTAAAACATTTTTTTTTAAAGTGAATATTTGCAAATTATCTTTTTTCCATCTCATAATCTGAGTTCGTTTCCCTTATGTCCATTTGACAGCACAAATTTTTATTTTGAATAATCTTTTTTGTTTGTTTATTTTCTTGTGATTTTTAACAAAAAAAAATTTTTATCGATTTTAATGGTAATTATATCGTTAGAACTGACAACGGTCAACCCAGACCGAAATATATTTTCAATAAATGTGGAACTAACATCTACTTTTTTTACTCTACAGAGGTTTAGTTCATCACCATCACCGAATTTTAAATGTCTAGTAGTTACAGCTTTATATTATCCTGAAAGATAATAATTTATTTCAATACAAACGGTATTTTAAACTTTTTTGTCTTTTCTTAGCACTGGGTTTTCTTGGAATTGATGGTGGAATGAGCGCCATGAATTCCTAAAAATATTGCAAGAAAATCAAAGGGGAAAATAATTAAATAAAACATGTTAAACAGTTAAACGAACCATGCAAATTATGAAATCTATTGCTTCAAACCACAGAATCAAATTCTCTCACGTATTTATTTTAACACAAATATGAACAAAGAATTCACGGTTTGTTTATCTCTCCCCTTCAATTCATCCTAGGGCTAGGATTGGACTTTTTTGTCTAATTTGATTTGGAATAATTCGAAAATGTGTTTTAATGAAAATCTTGAATAAATAAATTCTGAAAAATAATTTATGATTGACATTATAGGATATATGGATGGAATAGATATTTAACTCAAATTTAAAAAACTAGACATTTTCTAGTGACAATTTTAATTTTTAACTACCTTTCATTTTTCAAGTCTCCATTTTTTCTTTCCTTTTCATAAACAAAAATTTCGTAGATTTTTCTGTTTACAAGTATCCAAAAATTTTAAAAAGTCGTATTTTTTCTGTAGCGTAAGTTTTGAAGCTTGCATAAATCTTCCCTTGGGTGATATTTGTTAGAATTAATAAATGTGCCTGTTCGGTTCAACCATTTTTATGTTTATTGGATACAAACTAACAAACCAACACCCAACCCATGACAAGCATAATATACCTTTAAAGATAAATATATTGGGGAAATTTGAAAACCGTATAAAACACAGTATATTATAATATATATATACACTATATAGAGCGCAGCATTGTGTGAAATATGATGCCGTATAATAATATTTATGTGTCAATCAAATTAATCACAGCATTTTTATGTAATTGTTAGATAAAATAAAATTTAATAGCATTCTTTATTGATGCGTGGAAAATGAAACCATACCTTCATGTTTCACAACATAGCGGTGTATAAATGAATGAATTACTATAAAATATTAATTCTATTCATTTGAACTGCCTACCGCCGCGCCTTCCTTGATCTTTAACTTTGAATCAGTGGTTCAAATTTAAACCGTCAGTAGCAATTTAAGCGACATAGCTCAAATTAATTAAATTCGGCCCAGGAAAAATTTTAAATTTTACCTTTTTTTGTATTACATTCCTTCATACGTAAAACGTGTTTTCAAATTTACTACTGGAGTTACCGATATGATATACCAGTAAATGTCGAGGGAGGGGGTGCAGAGGCGCCATGAGCACTCAAAAATGACCTCCGAGTCTCCATATTTGCAGAATGACTTCCAGGCCCAGCAAAACCGCCTCTGTGCCTCTCGCTACGTGAGCCTCCACCATTCTGTCTCCACGCCCCGCATCTTGGTCTCCAATAAAAAATATTTGGCTTTTACATCCACCAAAAACCTTTTTTTTCGAAAAATCTCAACATGATAAAATAGATTATAATGATACATGTATTTTTTGTTTATCTAAATTTCACAAATTCCTTCAATTGTAAAGAACTATTACAGTTTTGTATAAAGATAGCAAATTTTATATTATTTCACAATGGTTTCATGTACTAATCAAACGATTTCAGCAGCAATTCACAAAACACAATAGTTTCTGTGAAATTCTTAAATTTGTGCTTTTATTGTATATGCTTCAGAAAACACTAGCTACTTTTTTAAGTTGAAGAAATTTTTTTTAAATAGTCTAAATATCTATAACATGCTATACTAACAGGACTCTATACTCTATGCCTAAAAGGGACTATAAAACCAAAAAGAACCACCAAGCGTTATGTTAATCTAAATATTAGAACAATTATACACACAAAAACAAAACAAATTGTTCGAATTTTCAACCCTAAATATAACGCATTCACGAAGCAATATATACGTTGTATTCTCATTTTTTCTTTCTAACAAGTTAAATAAAAGAATTATATCATGACAGAATAGCAACAAAAAAAGGTTATATAATTGTTTTATTTGTTTAAATATTACAATTTTACAAATAAATATGTACGTTGAAACAAATTCTACAAAAATAATATCACAGAAATTTATTTTAATAATATTTAATACTAGCTTGGGAACCCAGCGCTGCCCAGGTAACTAAAAGTTACTCCCGCCAATTACCCGCACTTAAACATTCTCGTGGGTTTCCCGAGTTCCTCAATCAAAATTTGAGGCAAAACGGTCAAGGGGTTCCCTAGTTATGATATATACAGGGTGTCCCACGAAACATGACAATAGCAAGACGACTTGAAAGTCGTCTTTGATATTTGAATTTATTTTTGACATTTAGTCTTCTATCTACTTTAACATGTGTGATTCTTGAACCAATTATCACACAATTCTCCTAGCCCTGACATTTCCAAAAAGTGGTCTGCGTTTTTTGTGCTTTCAATATTACCGGAGATATAAATCTCTCTCCTCTGTTTATAGTATACCCTTGTATTATATTGATCTGCTGCAGAGCTAATCTAACTCTCTCCTCTGTTTCTCTTCCCTCGACTATAAGTCTCGTCTTGTTACTCAAAAACCTCCTAAATAAATTCAACCTGTTATAAATATTAAGGTTGCGATTTTTAAAAAATGTTAAGAAAAAAGTGTAGAAGAATTTCATTTTGGCAACAGATTTAAAGAATATATTCTCTAATGGTGTGCAGTGTGCACGGTAACCCTTAATTGATATTGAATACGACCATCTTTGCATTCAAGTTTAAGTTGTATGCCTGGATCGCTCAGTGTTTAAACCTGAATTGTATAGGACACGCCGATCCAAATAACATTCTTAAAGGACTGTGTTCTAACTTTCATGGTTGACTTGTCGTCAATGTTTACAGTTTATTCCCCTAAGAACTGAAAACTTGTGACTACCATGCTTCTCCACAGCAAATAAAAGCAAAATAAAAATGTCCGAAAGTTTTCGCTTTCCCGAGTGTTAAACTTGTAATTAACCCCATGGTAACTCAGGTTTGATTTTAGGATTAGATAAATTCTATGACTTTAAAATGATGAAACGAAACTGGAACGATTTTATTCTAATTCAGCCCGGACATGCTCAGCTTCAGTTAAAGCGTGACCCAAATAATGTATTAGAAAAAGTATCTAACTTAACTACCCTTTAGAGACTTTTATGGTTCCTGGTTTACAGAGTATATTTGTTTTCCCGCGGAAGCTTCAGGTCCTTTGTGATATTTGTGCCTCGATATTTAAATGTTCCCCTTCAGTATATTCTTAAATCCGCCCTTGTCATAAATATATATTAAATAGAATATATTGAATATCCGAGCTGGACCAAACTTTGAGTTCCTAGTTTGGACCGTACAATTACTAAGGCGGCAGACCTGTGTGATTCGATATTATTCGATTTTAGAATTTGGAAAACTTCGTACCAATGCTTCATTTGAATCTTCCAGAAGAATGAATTCTAGAATTTGGTGAATGATTGCAACCTGTAATTCATTTCATCTCTCAAGTTCATTTGTGATTGCCTAAAAATAGAGTCGTTTTATTATTTACATATTGACCATGAACATTTTACTTATTTCGTGTGATTTCTTCAATAAATGGACAAGAAACTTGCTTCAACTGTAATAAATGCTCTAATCTAAACATCTGTCCAACATGATGTCGCTAAATTCTGCGAGAACAAATAGTCAATGAATGATAGAAATATGAAAAACAGATTGCAAAAACATATTAATTAAAAAGGTATGCACTTTCTTTAAAAATCAAGTTTTGTTTCCGAATTTACCAAAATGTTGAAAAAACGTTAAAAAATCAAATTTTCCTTTTTCTTAAACAATTTTTTAATAAATAAAAATAATGTTCACAAGAAACTAGAATATCCGCTTCATTATTCTATAAATTGTTAATTTATTTTTATTGAAAAACTTGGAAACTGATTTTCAGAAAAATTTGTTATTGGATTCCTTACAGGTTTCAAGATTCTTTCTTCTTCCTTCTCAAATTAGAGTAATTTTTTAGGGAAAGGTTTTTATATTTTCAGTTAAGGACAGATTTATGAATTTCCTCATTTTCAATCTTAAATTATTTTCTTGCTGTTTTAATGTTTACAGTCCTCTGTTTAGAGTATACCCTTGTATTATATTGATCTGCTGCAGAGCTAATCTAACCCTCTCCTCTGTTTATAGTATACCCTTGTATTATATTGATCTGCTGCAGAGCTAATCTAACTCTCTCCTCTGTTTCTCTTCCCTCGACTATAAGTCTCGTCTTGTTACTCAAAAACCTCCTAAATAAATTCAACCTGTTATAAATATTAAGGTTGCGATTTTTAAAAAATGTTAAGAAAAAAGTGTAGAAGAATTTCATTTTGGCAACAGATTTAAAGAATATATTCTCTAATGGTGTGCAGTGTGCACGGTAACCCTTAATTGATATTGAATACGACCATCTTTGCATTCAAGTTTAAGTTGTATGCCTGGATCGCTCAGTGTTTAAACCTGAATTGTATAGGACACGCCGATCCAAATAACATTCTTAAAGGACTGTGTTCTAACTTTCATGGTTGACTTGTCGTCAATGTTTACAGTTTATTCCCCTAAGAACTGAAAACTTGTGACTACCATGCTTCTCCACAGCAAATAAAAGCAAAATAAAAATGTCCGAAAGTTTTCGCTTTCCCGAGTGTTAAACTTGTAATTAACCCCATGGTAACTCAGGTTTGATTTTAGGATTAGATAAATTCTATGACTTTAAAATGATGAAACGAAACTGGAACGATTTTATTCTAATTCAGCCCGGACATGCTCAGCTTCAGTTAAAGCGTGACCCAAATAATGTATTAGAAAAAGTATCTAACTTAACTACCCTTTAGAGACTTTTATGGTTCCTGGTTTACAGAGTATATTTGTTTTCCCGCGGAAGCTTCAGGTCCTTTGTGATATTTGTGCCTCGATATTTAAATGTTCCCCTTCAGTATATTCTTAAATCCGCCCTTGTCATAAATATATATTAAATAGAATATATCTATATATTACCTATATTTAACAATATATTAGATAGAATATATCTATATATTACCTATATTTAACAATATATTAAATAGAATATATCTATATATTACCTAATTTAACAATATATTAAATAGAATATATCTATATATTACCTATATTTAACAATATCAGCAGACTGAAGATATTTTTCCACTAGTTGACAAACTTCGGATGCTCTTCTTTCAACAAAACTTTCTAAATGCCGCGCATCCTTCAAAATTAAAAAATGTGAAACCAAAAACTCTAATTTTTGATTTTTTAATCTTCAAATTTTTTTAATCTATACATATATTTTCTAAGATAGATTGTGCTAGATCAAATCGCCGAAGTTAAAAAAGGAAGGGTTTTCACAAACAAGGTGCCAATTAATATGACTGTAATTTAAAGTGACCTTCAATTCGTAATATGGAATGTCGGATTCACAACAGTGAACACTGCACAGTGTACACACACTTCATGCTAGTGTACACTTGCGAGGTTTCTCGGCATGTAATTTTTGTAATTTTTTAAGAAGTATATATCTAAATCTAGGGTGTAAATCGCACATGTTACTTTATAAATGGAGGGTTACTTGAAATTACGTTCCCAGTACCTTTATTTCAAATATCATATTACTGTTTCGAAACATATTTGATTTCTTATTTATTTAAAATTAAATTTTTTCAAAAACCTCAATTTGTTGAAGTATTTTCTCCTTCTTCCTTGATATAATACTAATATCAGCTTCAACACAATAGTAGAGATTATTCTCTAACCGCGCCAGACAACCTAGGAATTCTTTACTTAATCGATGAAAAAAGACCGAACTTTTTAGAATTGAAAAAAGCTAAGTCAATTTTACCCTGCAGGCGCCTGGGGGCTAGGCTAGCGTGCACCTGCAGGCGCCTGGGGGCTAGGCTAGCGTGCACCTGCAGGCCCCTGGGGGCTAGGCTAGCGTGCACATGCAGGTCCCTGGGGGCTAGGCTAGCGTGCACCTACAGGCCCCTGGGGGCTAGGCTAGCGTGCACCTGCAGGCCCCTGGGGGCTAGGCTAGCGTGCACATGCAGGTCCCTGGGGGCTAGGCTAGCGTGCACCTACAGGCCCCTGTGGGCTAGGCTAGCGTGCACATGCAGGTCCCTGCGGGCTAGGCTAGCGTGCACATGCAGGTCCCTGTGGGCTAGGCTAGCGTGCACCTGCAGGCCCCTGGGGGCTAGGCTAGCGTGCACATGCAGGTCCCTGCGGGCTAGGCTAGCGTGCACATGCAGGTCCCTGTGGGCTAGGTTAGCGTGCACCTGCAGGCCCCTGGGGGATAGGCTAGCGTAATAAGATTTATAAAAAAAAAACAATTTATTTCAAATAAGTAATTAAAAACTTTTCAAACAATAATTGATGTTCATAAATATTCATAAAAGTCCCTTATTTACACAAGACTCTGATTTTTTTTACGAAAATTATCGAATTCTTTTAGCGGTAAAAAGTCTTTTTTTATGTTCCTAATTCCAAAAAAATTGTAATATGTATTTTGTAAAGGGGAAAAACGTAGTTCTTTTGTTTAAATCAACTGAAGACAAAAATTAATTTGAGATGCAAAGACGACATTAAGACGTTCATTACTCCTTTATATGATATACAGGGTGTCCCAATAAACATGAGAACTAAGAGACGGCTTGAAAGTTGTCTTTGATTTCTGATATTAAATGCAAGGCAAAGAAATTATAAAAACGAGGCTGTACGTCTTATGAGTTTTTCATAAAGCGGTCAAGTAAATAAATTGAAATTTTTACAAATTTTGAAATTGTTCAACCCCCCCCCCCCCCAAGCCCATCTAAATTGTAAATTGAATAAAATATTTGTAAAGGCAGAATCTAAATATTTTAACACACTGTTTCCATTGTTCAAACTTCAATGTCCATTCATTTACTGTAAAAATTAGTTGCAACTTTCTGCATACTTTCTGTTAAAGTGCACAATAATAAAATAAACAACTTTAAACATAAAGTTGAAAAATGAAGCTTCTGTTTTAAACTTCAAAAAGTACATTTCAGTTTTGTCAAACTGCACATTTCACACTTTTAAATATTTTTCCGTCTTTTCAGTTAAGTTGAACTGTTTAAGGTTGACATGTCAACTTGGGGAAATTGTAAAAAGCAGAGGGAAACCGGTAACCCGATCTTTTCTTTACAGAGAAACTATTCATGAGATTTTAAGCTTGAACGAGGGGGATGAACTAAGTTGAATATTTTGCAATTCATTTAGGAATTCCGGAATCTCATTTAAGAATATAAATTTTCAGAGGTAATTTTTAAAGTAATTTTATCTATTAATTGAAGTTGGCACAATTTAGAGGATATGTGAGTAGCTGAGGCAAAGTGGATGAAAAATTGACTTTTCCTCATTATAAATACGCTATGTTAAAGGTACATTACAACCTTTTTCAATTATTAATCAAATGCTGGCTTGCTAAATATCTTTACTTTACAAATTTTGTCGGACCAATTCACGTAAATTATTAAAATGTTAAATGTATAATTTTTTTAAATCTTTTATTTTAGAAAAGTATACTTTGAACGAAAAATGTCTTTTTTATTTACAAAAATATTAAACACTTCAAAAAATACTCTGAAATGTAGAACAGTTTATTTTTTCTAAAACTTTAAATTGACAGACTGTGTCTTCATTATTTACTGATTGTTAAAAAAAAAGACAGAAAAAAGATTATATTAGTCTGTCTATCTATCTATGATATTATCGTTTTAATACAAAAATTATAAAATTTTTAATGATATAAAACCAAATTGTGTAAATCCATAGAGCTTCATTTTCTGTGACACGTGTGTGCGTCCTTTTATCCTCAATAATATGAAGTGTGACGCACAAAAGAATTGAGTCTTTTCCAACAACTCTGATTTTTTAACCCCGTATCTTTGCAACCTGATGTCGAAGACCATAGATATTTCAAACTATGCATCCTGTTAGATCAAATAATCTTACTTTGAAATACCATAGGTTTACACCATCAAGTTGCAAAGATAAAGGGATCAAAAAATTTGAGTTTGTGTCAAAGACTCAATTTCTTTGATGCATTATTTAAAATATATAGATATTTATTAAGTGCTAACATTTTGCACAAAGAAAGGGCATAAGGACGTAAATGTTTACAATTTAGGTAATATAAAATATAAAATATAAAATGAAAGAAGTTAAATAAAAAAATAAAATACGTGGCACGATATGTCGTCCTTGTATTCTTGTTTACAGTTTACGTACTTTATATGTTTAACCTTTTAATCTTATATTTCTAGTTTTGATGTAAATTCTAAATTACCTGAGAGGATAAGCATCAGTTTAGTTATTCTATCAATATCTTGAACTAAACTACAAAACTTTATACTCTCACTAGTCCTCGCCAATCCTTGCAACTAGATATATATTCATTAATCATTATTCATCTATATATATATATCACTGTGGTCGGTCTTGCCAGACTACATTTGCTGCATAAAACGTGCTGGGTTGACTTTCACTTGGTAGCCCAGACAGGACAGTACGACTGAATGTATATACAGTACATGTTGTACCGGCTCGGATCATGCAACGATTGGAGCAATGTGATTTATATATATTCAGGTAATATCTATTTTTTGTTTGGTAATTACGGATATCATAATATTCTTAAATTTATGTTTTTTTGTACCTTATATTCAATGTCTTGTCTTATTTCTTCATTTTCCTACAAATTCTAATTTCAAGCTTTCCCGGAACTTTTACAACAGTGAAAAGCAAGAAAATGACCAACATTTTACACATTCAGAAGAAGACTGAAGTAAGAAAGTTTTACAGAAAATAAAAAAGATAATTCACAAAATGTTTGAAATTTTCCTTAATTTCTCTGTCGATTTCAAGTTTTCTACATCGCCAGAAATCAACACGTCGCCATATTGCCGCCAAAAGTTCCTTTTTCTAAAAAAAACCCAGTAAATTGAATAGTTTTAAAATGAAAATTTTACATGCGTTATATTTTTTTCTGTTTTACCTTTTTATTCTTATTCCGACAATTTGAACTGCTCTCGGTATTTTTATTCGAACATTTCAATCTCAAGGGAGTGGAAAGGTTTATTTTTGAAGCAGGATTAATCTCCTCCAGTTTAGTTTCTTGAAGATGAGCTTGAGAATTATCTTGGAAAACATCAAACAGGGTTTCATTACTTGAACCTTAACAATGAATGATACAGAGCTCTCCAAAATAATTTGGATTATAATTTCTTAATTTCTGTTTACCCAAGGACGAATATTGACCATGAACAAAGATCCAGACAGCCAATACTTTTCCATAAATCCAAATACCATGGGCCGGGGTGTATACTAGACCGGCAAGTACCAGTTTATGTACATTGTACATATAAACTTTACCATTACAGATAGACCGGCCCAAGGTACTAATGCAAGGAAAGATAATTGCGGTCGCGTATACTCTGCTTACATATTGGAACCAGTTCTCTTTGGGCGGAATTTGTAAACAAGAATATATGCATCAGTGTTCGTCTAGTATCCGAGGAGGATCTTGTATCCGATATCAGCTCGGATCCTGTACTTCTGTGCTAACATTACATACCCACCAAGGTTTAATATTGAATCTTCACCTTTCACACATGAAAAAATTATTTTATTAATATTCATTTTTGATTTTCTTTGTCTCACGCAGGTTTAACAGTTCAATCCTTATAGACCAGCAAACTGTGCTGATCCCAATTTGACCAATTTAACATTTGTTTTTCTTTTTTTATGCTTTTTTTTGTCGGTGAATGCTATTTAAACAAAAAGTATTACATGACATCTCTGTAAATTAAAGATTTTTGAATTATTTTTTATTAAAACATGAATGAATGTAAATTGAAGAAACAGAACGCTTCAAGCCCTTGTTAGTTCTGACTCCTGAGTGTTATAAACGTTACGTTACGTAAAAAAAATCGGAATCCAATTCAAAAAGGTAAACATTCACGTTAACAAGTTGTCACATAGAAAAAAAAGACAACATGAGTGTACACTATACGTTATGTACATATGTATATACCATCAGTTTATTCTTGCCGGGGCTTGAACATAATTAAATATAATTAGTTTGGTGTGTAAATTCTACCTTGAATAGTTATTGATGAAGTAGTGGATAGATCCAATGAGGAGGAGGAGGAGGCAAAGCTTAATCTTTTCAACCTTAAAAACAGGTTTAGGATAAACAACGAACAAATCAAGGTTTGATGTAAGTTTACACAAACTTTTTAATTGACGGCTGATTCAACTCATGATTTAAAAGCTTATAAAGGTTAAGTTAGTTAAAACAACTAATATTGGAATTAAAAACTTTAAGAACCCGAACATGATGGTAGACCTCAAATGTGAAATCCATAAAAACTTGTCCGTGTATATCAGACTCGGTAAAAAAATTACTAACAGGGAAGGAAAATAGATGAAAGAACGACGAAACGAGAAAATGTACATCTTATCTTTTATTGTTTATATTTGAATCTGATGGTTAAATGATCTAAATCTTGTTTTTATGAATTTAACCCTTCTTCAGAAATCTAGAAAATGTAAGTAAACAAAAGTAGAAAACTGTTTAACGTTAATTCTGCTATTCAAGGATTTATCAAGATTGAAATGACTTCAAAACACAAAATAAATGGTACACAAAGCATATTTCGTCTCTTTTTCATGTTTATAATTTATTCGACAAAAGTTTTTAAGATTTCTTGATTGATTCTGTAACTTAAGGACACATTTCGATTAATATAAAAAGAATTTATGTGAAACCTAGATAAAAAAGATTAAACTAACCTCTCAGACTCATTTTCAATGTTTTTATCATTAACCCCTATTTTCTCCTCTTTGAGACTTTCAAGGTCTAAACATTAAATTTAATTTTTTTTACAGATATAATAAGCAAAAATTTGATTTGACCTGGATGGATATTATTGAAGTTAATGTTTGATAAATCTGCAGAGGGAACCTTGTTATTCTCATCATCAATCTGCAGTCTTCTTGAACTTCTGTATGCGATCACATCACATTGGATTTGTAATAAATGTTAAAATTTTACAAATATAATTAATCATGACAACTTAATATTTTAAATTTTGATCTTAAATTAAATTGACAAAGTATATTATAGAAATTTTTTGTTTGAGTTAAAAGGAGGTTTCTAACCCTAGGTTTCTGACTCATAGGTTTTGAACTCTAGGTTTCTAACTCTAGGTTTCTAACTCTAGGTTTCTGACTCTAGGTTTCTGACTCATAGGTTTCTAACTCTAGGTTTCTAACTCTAGGTTTCTAACTCTAGGTTTCTAACTCTAGGTTTCTAACCCAAGGTTTCTAACCCAAGGTTTCTGACCCAAGGTTTCTAACTTAAGGTTCTAACTCTAGGTGTCTAACTAAAAAAAGCATCTATTTGTAGAAAGAAGCTTTGAAAACCTCAAACCATCTATTTGAAATCCCTCTGAATTCACCTCTGTCTGTAGAACTCATTAAGCAGCCATATTGCTTGGTTAGAAAAGGATTTTCTAGATTTTGATTAGAAAAGCTTATCGTATATTCTATATCACGACAGGCGGTATCAAATCCAAGATTTGCTGACAAGTTAATCCCAACAGAAGAATCCTCGAATTCACTGGAGTAAACAGATTTTTAACTTTTAAGAGGCTGTCCTTGTAATTTCAAATGATCTTCCATTACAAGAAGGACGTTGTGAATCGGAAATGCCACAAATGAAAATTCACCTAAAGTTACGCCTACAGTATTTAAATATTTAGAAAAAAAGAACATTTTAGAAATCCCATATTATAACAATAATCGATCCAATGTGAAGCTGGTTACCCTGTAACTGTTTGGTCAATCTTCTTGACATCAACTCCTGTTTTAATTTTCCTGACATCAACTCCTGTTTTAACTTTCCTGACGTCAACTCCTGTTTTTATCTTTTTCTTCTCCTGATCAAGAATTTTTATATCTTGATTAGGTTTAACTGAGTCTGGTATCCACAACGGTCTACTAAAATTATTCATTTTAAATGATTGCGTCGCGAAACTTTGAAACTTTGTGGATTAAACCATTACTATCTATGTTCGACCCCATCTGTTAACTTTTTAGAATTCCTGAACTAACCCTTGAACATCTAAAAGTATTTGCCTGGTAGATGTTCTGCAACCGCAGCGTAACTGGAAAGATGTTTTTGGATTGAAGTTTCCTGAACGGATACAAAATAATCAAATTATAAATTTAGAAAATTAAGATTATTCTCACCTTTATCATTCTTGAAGTTGTCAGGGATAACGGTCAAATCCTGGATTTAAGCATGAAAATGAAAATAAAAATGAGAAAAATATCAGAAACGTGAAATTTAAAATTGCTTCACTAGGTGTTGACATTGATGTTTAATGCTTGATTTTTATTGCTAGTTCTTCAACATTTAATTAGTTTTTACAAGAAAAAAGTTGTGAAAAGTTTGTGAAATCCTGTTAAAAACTACACGCTTTCCTGGAAATCTGCAGAGAGTGAGATGTTGTCTCCAATTTTGAGAATTAGGGGTTTTGGAGGACGACAGGGTGGGGTGGGGCTCCGGCTTAATCCTCTGAAAATTAAAACAAAATGCACACTGCCACAATGCACATGTTAAAGAGATTGTAGACCTATTTGAAAATACACATTATATACTATTTTTCAATTTAAATAACAATTAAGCCTATCTTAGCACTCAAAGCACACGGATCTTGTCATCCTGTATTTATTAAACGTGCTGGGTAGACTTTACACTGGGTAGTCTAGACTGTTTGGTACGAGTAAATGCAAATATAGTACAGCTACAATATAGTACCGGTAAATCCTTGTACCGGTTCTCCGGCTAATGTTAATTCAGAAAACCAGATTGGGAATCTCAAAGACGAAGCTTGGTTGTGTTCCTAATCACAAAATATAAGCTATTCTGAGTATTTTAAAATGAGAATTCATAAAATTCTGAAATAAGAAGTGACCTCAGGCGTTGCTGTTCTTCTGTCTGCATTCTTTTCCATTTTCCCAACCTGCAAGTATTATTATTATTATTGTTACCATCTATATAAACAATCTCTTTTTATGCTTTTAATTCATAATATTTATATTTACCTGACTTTTTCTAGATCGAAGATTAGATCTGTATTTGCCGGTTTAGGAGGTAGGGGAGGTGGGGAGGGGGAGAGGGGAGGTGGGGAGGGGGAGAGCGGAGGTAAGGATGGGGAGAGGGGAGGTGTAGGGGGAAGGACTGGGGGTTTATTGCACTGTGAAACCATTCTTATCCTGGAACAATTAAATTGGCTTAATTAACTCTAAACTCTACAGCAATCAAGAAAAGGACGGAAAAATAGATTTTCCTCCAGGACTTTAAATTGATGGATGAAGGATTTTAAAATCAAAATTAAAAACAGAACTAGTGTAGTGTTCTAAGTTGTATTCATCCTTCCCCAGTCTACATACATACTACAGTCGTCGTCGTATATATCAATACAACGAAGACGACTTACAATATCAATTTTTGATTTCTACAATGCTTTCAAACAGCATAGAGCCATGTTTATAAACATGTCATCTAACAGCGTTGTATTAGTTTACTTGTAAATTAAATAAAGCTTGTGAGAAATCAAAACTTAAATAGAAAAGTCGTCTTGAGAATACTTGTACATGTGATTTACTGGACTAGTGTGATGTATGTACACTGTACATTGATTGGAATAATTGTACATGTGATTTACTGAGCCTGAAATTTAAAAGAGTATCGTTGAACGAAACTTCCGAGTTTCCTTTTTGGGGTCTTATTATTTGTGTAGATTTTGATTTAAGAGATTTGATAAAAATGGTAAGATATAAAGGATTAAATAAAATAATATTTCAAAACAAAAATATCGATATCTACAAAACTGGGTAAACCCATTTGTGAAACCCGGGTTCCAAAACTGGTTTTCATAACGATACCCTGTCTTAAGTTTTGGGCTCTGGACTAGTGTGATGTGTGTACACTGTACATTAATTGGAATAATTGTACATGTGATTTACTGGACTAGTGTGATGTGTGTACACTGTACATTGACTTAAATAGTTGTACATGTGCTTTACTAGACTAGTTCATTCTGTGCATGTACCCTGTACAGTGTACAGTGTGCATATATACAGGAATGAATTTATCAGAAATATTTCAAGATATTTAATTAAACGTCTGTCAGAATATCGGGAAAGTGATGTAAAGAAGATATCAACATTTCTTCTATAAATATACATGGTGGTGGGGGGGGGGAGAAGGGGGGTTTGTACTTTGATAATTGTATTTTTATTAAATTTCTTATCCCTAAAAATTATTTTTCATTTTTACGTCACAAAAATTTGTAATTAAAATTCGTCCTTTTTTTAACATAATTTTGCTTTTATTCAAAAACTATTCCTATGAGTTCACTTAATCAGGAAATGCAAAAAAAATTTAAAAACGCATTTTCCAGTTCTGCTTTCTATACTTCGTAAAACTGTTCCCCTCTGAATATATTCTGAATCCTTCCATCCTTCAGACTTGAGGTAAAATAAACACCTTGTGCAGGAATAAGCTACAAGTCAAAACAAGTTCTTATATTAGACAACTCCGTAGTTCAGCATCAAAACAAATATTTGAAACAATATTTGTTTTGCTTGATGAAAATATTGAAAACAACTTCAGAGATAATCATGAGTATAAATACAGTTCAACCAGAACGTAAATTGCTTTTTATTGTTTTAAATCAAACATCAAAATTTTAACAACTATGAATGTTTATTAAAACTACTGTATGCTTTTCATTCATATTCATAACATTGAAAACAAGCTTTTGAGGGTAACAGGGGATCCACAAAAATCTGAGGAGTCAAGCTTTTATTTCAAAATTTTATAGATGCTATGAAAATTTCTTTTATTACACTTTAACTAGAATTCTAAGAAGCTTTGCGGCCCTTTTTCTTGTACTTGTTTTAGCTTTTAAATTGTATTGTATCTACAATCATTTTTTCAACGTACAGCATGATAAAATAACTAATTTAGATTGTGCAGATTTTTATGTTTTCAGTAATAAATTCAAAATTTTTTATTAAAGGGACAGACCGGCTATGTAAAGTAGTTAAACTGAGTATGCAGTGTTGTGGACAAATTCTAGGATTCATTTGAGACATATAAAACGTTTCCGCGATCTATAATTACTGAGTTTAAGTCGACGTTCAAAATCATGAATTTGAGTTGGTAGGTTTTCAGAATAATTTTTTTAAAATTTCTTATTTTCTATGAATTTGTTCGCAGATTTCTTTAAATTCTTCAAATTTCGTCTTTTAATAAAAATTCCAGAAAATCTTTGTGATTATAGAGAGATTATAGAAGCTAAAAATTGAACAAGATTACTTATTTTCGATGATAACTAGTTAATTTTTATTTTCTCAACCTGTTCCAAAACAACTAATTAGTTTACTGTTGAATTTGGGTTTACACTTTTTGTCGTCGTTATTTAATAATTGAAAAAAAAAAACAATTATAAAAACGTATTCACCCAAAAGTACGATTTTGAGCGTCGACTTTGTGCTCAAACTCAGGATTTACAGATCTTTAAAATGTTTGTCCCATGATCAGTAAAACCAAGAAACATATATACCAGAAACTCACATATCTCTTTGTTTCTAGAAGAAATTCAAACAATTAAGTATTTTGCTTCCAAAAATACAAAGCACAGCTTAATTTGTCTTGTTGAGGCTTTTGTCAGATGTTAATATTTTGCATAATTAAAAAAATACAACCTTAAATATGAAAGAAACATCTTGAAATATCGAGCCATTCTAAAGCATAAACTCCTTAGATTAAACTTAAGCAATGAATTCAATAATATAATATAATATAATAATATAATATAAAGCTAATATACTTGAAATACAACAGTACTTCAATAGACCTAACATTGTTGAAACATTTTTTTTAACGTTCGTAACGGTTTAATAAATTAACGAAACAGACAGGTGCATCAAGTATACCGTTAATTGTTTTCTACTAAGAGGTTGCCGTTAGTTAACGATCTTAATTTTTAACGAAATATTACTTTATCTTTAAAAAATTTCAGTTTTTTTCATGATCGGTGTATTAGGTTCGTCAACAGTTTGAAAACTAGCAGGGTTTTCCGACAATTTTTTAATTTATACTATTTAATGTAGTGTTGCCTTGCAATATAAGTTAAAAACATTAAAACTTTGAAAGACGTATTCTTAATACAAAAAAATCTTTGTACAAGTTCCTGTTTAATAACGTTGTCCTTTAGTCCTTCTAATCCTTTTATTCCCCCTGGGGTTTAAACTGACTGGATTAGAATCTTTGGGATTATTTACACTAGAAAGCAGCAAATGAGCAGGGCTGTGTTTACCCTAAAATCCAGGAAAAATAAAAAAATTCTAGGATTGAGCTTAAAGCCTCAAGTTGTTAAAAAACCTAAATGTTTACGATAAATCTGAAATATATAAATCCCTGGTTCCAAAGCGGGCAAATGATAAGAAAACTGGGCGCATTAACAACCTCATAATATCCCGGCAGAAATGAACAACTTGACGAAATATTTTTAGAAAACCGGGTTTTTGTCGAATATATGTTGGAATTCGGTCAACTCAATGATTAACCTAATATTCATCTAGATTAAATTATAGATAGTGGCATAAAATCAATCAATATTCATCAAATTACTTCCTCAAATTATTCACCGCCCTTCTCTCATTACTAATATGTATAATGTATATGTATGTTTATATTTTGGTCAAATAGGTAAATTGAATATAGAAATTAATACCTAGTCTCGGTTACATAGACAGGTAGATAGCCAGGAGATAGACAGGTAGACAGACAGTTAGATAGACAGGTAGATAGACAGGTAGATAAACAGGTAGATAAACAGGTAGATAAACAGGTAGATAAACAGGTAGATAGACAGGTAGATAGACAGGTAGATAGACAGATATATAGACAAGTAGATAGACAGGTAGATAGACTGGTAGATAGACAGGTAGATAGACACGTAGATAGACAGGTAGATAGACAGGTAGATAGACAGGTAGATAGACATGACTGGTAGATAGACAAGTAGATAGACAGGTAGATAGACAGGTAGATAGACAGGTAGATAGACAGGTAGACAGACAGGTAGATAGACAGGTAGATATACAGGTAGATAGACAGGTAGACAGACAGGTAGAAAGACAGGTAGATAAACTGGTAGATAGACAGGTAAATAGACAGGTAGATAGACAGGTAGATGGACAGGTAGATAGACAGGTAGATAGACACGTAGATAGACAGGTAGACAGACAGGTAGATAGACAGGTAGATAGACAGGTAGATATACAGGTAGATAGACAGGTAGATAGACAGGTAGATAGACAGGTAGATAGACAGATAGATAGAATGGTAAATAGACAGGTATATATAGACAGGTGATAAACATGTAGATAGAGGTAGATTGACAGCAATTTATGAAAGGCAAATATAAATTATAGAATATATTTATGTTTCTCTTGATTGTGTGAAAATTAAAACTAGATGCGCTATGAGTAAACAAAGTCGTATCAGTAATGTCACAAAAGTTTGACCTTCTCTTTCTGTTAAAGGAAGTGAGCAACAAACACAAATACAATGTAAATTGTAAACATGAGATAATTTTCGACAAATATTGCTAAAAAGTTTGGAAACTAACTATATTAAAATTCAAAACTTAATAAATAGTTTAATCAAACATTTTTACTTTTTAAGATCATTTGTTAATCCTGTGTCTGAACTGGGTCTGCGTCTGGCTTGATTATAATATGAAACCTGAAAATAAATATGAATTTTCAAATATCAAATTAATTTCTGTTGAAACTAGGACGACATTTCAGAACTGCATATTTGGAAACAAGAATTAGCCTGACCTTTGATAATGTTTTGAAATTAGAGTTTTTAGTGAAGTAGTCTGTAGAAATAAGCTTAACTTAAAGCGAACTTTTAAAATAGCTGAAAATAGATTATTACCTCTCTTTTTAGAATTGCAGAATATAAGACAGGAATTTGAACCATCGTCTTCTCTACGGACGAGAGAAACAAACTCAATCCTATGCGCGGCATTTAAATTCAAGATTTCTTTTAAAGTAAAGTAACAATTAACAATTTAGTTCGTCACACAGAAAGGAGCTCCTTGTATAAAATTTATACCTGAGAAACCTAAAATAATTTAATCTAACTACATTAAAAAATTTACTAATACGTGCATTTTTAATACGGACCATATAGGCGGTTTCAGGGAAGGGAGTACATTACTCCCCCCCCCCCTCCCCCACTGAATTTGGAATTTTTTGTTCCTTTTTCAGAATATTAGCTTCTCAATAGCATGCCTAAGGGAAAGAACCCCTAGTGCAAAACAGGAAAAATATCTGTCTTAATAAACTATGTGTGAAAAGTAAAAAATCTAGTTTTTTAGTCTTTTTAGTCATTAATTTTGACTCTTTTTGAGTCTTCTAAGTCAAAAAAAATTTTCCTTGCGGCACGATTTTTTGTTCCTAATCATGAATTTTTTTTGTTTTAAAATATCTTGCCCCCCCCCCTCACTTAAATCCTGTATCTGTATATAATAAGAATAATAGTAGAAAATAAAAAATAATTCTCCCATCATTAGAATAATATAATATGATATGTATAATGTATAAAGTTCAATCAATAATATCTTTTTATATCGTTTTTAGATACCCTATACTATAAATAAACTGTAATTTTTGTAGGTTTAGAGAGGTAAATAGAATTTTTTAGCAAAAGGGGGGTATGGGTGATTTTTTTTGCAAGATTACAAGGGGGGGGGGNCCCCCCCCCCCCCCTGTCTGAAATCCTGAAAGCGCCCTTGATATGGACTGTTTAAAACATCACAGTTGAAAGACGGACCAACAAACACCAAAACACCCACCCAGACAAGCAAAGTATATGTATACTAGGCTTTTAGGGCGCTTCGCACCCATCTTCTATTTCAATTGTGAACATTTTCTCTTCATATACATTGCAAAACAAAAACGAAAAAAGTTTTGCGGATTTAAAAAAATGGTGGATTTTAAAAATTTAATGAAATTCGAATTTTGTTGGATGCAAATTTTTGAAAATTCGATCATCCATAAACCTTCCCTTGGGTCACGTGGGGTCCCACTAAAAATTTGGGCCCGATCGGTTCAGCCGGTTTGACGTTTATTGGATACAAACGGACAGACAGACAAACAATTACACCAAGACAAGTATATATATAAAATATCAGTATCATGTTTAAAAAATATTGCTTTTCTTCAGAACATAACTTGAATTCCTTTAGATTGGGAACTGTGTGGATCTCGTCTAAAGTAAAGATAGTTAAGGTTTATTTACCAATTGATTAAAAAACAAATTTTACCTAAAAATTGTTAAAATATTCTTCAGTGCTGCCATCCATCTTTTTACTGAAAAATATTATGTCCATACCCAAGATACCCAGTCACCCAATTTTTATGTGGTTCTTAGTTAGCTTGTTACCTATTTACCTTGTTACCTTGTTACCTAGTTTCTCAGTTAGCTTGTTACCTATTTACCTTGTTACCTAGTTTCTTAATTTCTTAGTAACCTAGTCACTTAGTTACCTTGTTTCTTTTTTTCTTAGTTACTTGGTTACCAATTTACCTATAGTTACCTAGTTACCTAGTTACCTAGCTACCTAGTTACTAGTTACCTTGTTACCTAGTTACCTATTTATGTAGTTACCTAGTTACCCTGTTAGCAAGTAACATGGTTACCTAGTTATATAGTTACATAGTTACTTAGTTACTTAGTAACAAAGTTACCTAGTTACCTATTTATGTAGTTACCTAGTAACATGGTTACCTAGTTACTTAGTTATGTAGTTACCTAGTTACCTAGTCACCTAGTTACCTAGTTACCTAGTTACCTGGATACCTAGTTACCTAGTTACCTATAGTTACCTAGTACTCGACAAATCTGTTGCATCTCCTTCCTGGAATCCTCTGTCATAATATTATTCTAAAATAATGTTTCTCTGACTTCTTATATCCTGTTCATGTTTTGCATATTTCCACTGTGTTTGTTATGTTTGAGATTGTGTAGACTGTAGAGAGTAACAACCAAGATTATATTTTAATCCTTCTCTACATATCCCTCCCCCCCTCCCTCCCTTTTTACTTCCAAATCTTGATCTAAATCTTATGTATTTTTTATATTCAGTTTGTTTGTTCTACAGTCAAGTTTTTTCCCAGAAAAAATGTCAATTTCCATTTTTTAAATTTGTTTCCTCCCCCCTCCCCTCTTCCAACCCCAATTTTTCATATATTTTGTCTCCGAACCAGATCTGTCTTACTCCCTTCCCTTTCTCTTGTATTTACAGAGACTAAATGCTAAAATACTAAGATGAATTGTATTCCTAGTATTTTGTCAAGCACATCAGGGAATCCATCACCCTGCCCTATCCTTTCTTCGTTCGTATGCCTATCCTTCCTCCTTCCATTCTACTACACTCCTCCTTCCCTCCTTCTTCATTCCTCCTTCCCTCCACCTTCCCTCCTCTTTCCATTCTCCTTCACTCCTCCTTCTCTCCTCCTTTCCTTCTACTTCCCTCCTCCTACCCTCCTCCTTCCCTCATTCTGAATTCCTCTCTCCCTCCCTCCTTCTTCCCTCCTTCATCCCTCCTCCTTTCCTATTCCTTCCCTCCTCCTTCCCAACTCTTTCCCTCCTCCTTCCCTCGTGCTTCCCTACTCTTTCCTCTTTACAATTGTTCTCCGTCCTTTTTTTTCTCCTTTAATTTAAACCTCCTTCCTTCTCCTTGAATATTTTAATTCTTAACCCTCAAACTCCTTTTTCCAGTTGGTTTTGATTTTTTAAGCTTTATTAAATTGTAGAAATAGTATCTTTTCGTAAATCTAATATATGTTGTCATTCATTTAAAGGAATTGTAGCTTGGGACTATTTTTCTTTATTGTAGTTAATTAAAACAGACCATGCATGAACAAATTTTTCTTTAAAATAAATGAAACTTGAAATTTAGATTGCAGTTTTCCTAAAAGTATACATAATTCAAATAGAGAAAAAACTTTGCTAAACTTGAAACTATTTATCTAACACAATTAACTTGCTAACTTTTTTTCTGACCACAAAAAAGAATAAAATTTATATTTATAATCAAATGTGATAATACGTTCTTAATTGGGGTTCAAACATATCTGATGAATTGCCGTTTTGAAGAAAATGTAGTTTTGAACAATTAACTTATCAATGATTATGATAACTTATTACTCTCCTACCGGGCCTAACAGTAAAGAAACAGTAAAAAAGACGATTTGTTTAGAAATAAGAATAGGTAATTTCTGAATCAGAAAGGCGCAGAGCCGAAGTAAAGAACAAACAAGGTTGAGTTAATAAATTATCATAAATTTTTCACGAATCCATATGTTGAATATCATATTTTCTGCTACAGGAGATCTCATCAAATTCAACTCAATCAGTGCAACGGGCCGTACAACATTATCAGTTTAGAACACGAATAATTCATTAAAGAAGTTAAAGGAAGCGTTGGGAAAAATGAAGCAGGTATTTTTTAATCCCAATCAATAGCTGTACATCTTACCTCTAAGTTCTATGTTTTACGTCTGTATTCGGAAAGTTTTGTTTTCAGTTTAAAATTTATTGAGAATGGTTTAAATTTGACAATTTCCCCATCATATTTATAGAGTATCGACTCAAAGATTTTTGTAGATTTCGTTTTTTGTTCCTGAAAAAACGTGAAACCATTTGTACCGTCTTGGATCTGATATAATCCCAGTCGAGGTTTGAGCAGGACAAATTATGTTCTTAAATTTTTCTCAACTTTTTGTTTTCTAATTGATAAAGCAACTATTTTTGATTTGAATACCTTTATACTAAAAAGTGTTATATTACGTTGATGATAAAAAATTAGATTTAATAATAGAAAGGTTTAGCATTGTGAATTGTAAATATTAAATTGATACTCGCACAATATACAATATTCAATTCTATCTATTTATATACTTTGCTTGTCTGTTTGTTTGTCTGTTTGTTTGTCTGTTTGCTTGTATCCAATAAACATTAAAACGGCTGAACCAGTCGGGCCCAATTTTTTTGTGGGACCTCGCGAGACCCCGGAGAAGGTTTACGGATGATCGAGTATTCAAAAATTTGCTTCTTACAAAATATATTTTTTTCTAAAATCCGCGAAATTTTTGTTTGTTTTTCTTTTATAATGTATACAAAGCGAACATGTTCACAATATGAAAGGAAGATGGGAGCTAAGCGACCTAATAGCCTAGTGTACAAATATTTCTTAATGTATGTGCTGACCCGCGTTGTCTAGCTGTTAGATGGATACTAGCGTAAAGAGGATTTACAAACTTATCCTCCGTAAATCCTTTCTTAATATCTATCTATCTATCTATCTATCTATCTATCTATCTATCTATCTATCTATCTATCTATCTATCTATCTATCTATCTATCTATCTATCTATCTATCTATATATCTTTCTAGCTTCATATCTTTCTATTTTCACAGCTTTCTGTCTTCATATCTATCTAGCTTTATATCTAACTTCGAATTATCTTTACACCTTCATTTTCTACCTATCTAACTAACTAATTAACTAACTAACTAACTATAGCTAACTAATCAACTTTCTAACTAATTACTAACTAACTACTCACTTTACTATAGCTAACTAATCAACTTTCTAATTAACTACAAACTACTTAATTTAATATAACTAACTAACTGACTTTGCACATGGTAATAACTGGAAATTTAGAAAATTAAAGATTCTTAAATTGAAATCAATGCCTTATTTTCCTAAATGTTATGTTTAATAATATTGAAAGGGAAAACAGCAGACAGGGGCGTTTATAAAATGATGGGGGCTATCGGGGGCAACCCCCGCCCATCCCCTTGTAAAGCAAGACTAAGATTTCAAAGGGGGATGTTATCATGTTTTAAAAGCAAAAAATGGTATTTCTCCTCCGGAGTTACATCACAAATGTGATATCAACCAATATTCATTTCTCTCTTAAACTAAAGGACTGTCCTTTCACAAAATTTATGCGCCATCTCTTGAAAGATTTTCTAAATTTATCAGCTCAGACTTGATCTTTTTAATGTTTAAAGAAAATTAAATTGCTCAATAGAATTTATATTAGATTTGTTTAAATACCCGGCCAGAGAACAATTAACACAGCGCGTAAAATGTTTTATTCTAATTCAAAACTACATTTTTAATCTTGTTTAATAGTGTTTGAATTCTTGTAAATATATGTATTGCACAAGTATGCAGGGCCATCGAGCTGGAAACTTTTGAATGGTGGATATCGGGATTAATGCTTGATCCACTCTTTTTCTTAATCTCCAGATTAAATAATGCTTGTTCCCCTCTTGTTGTTAATATCCAGATTAATTAAACGATCGGGATTAAGAATATCCCATTCTAAAGTTTTCAGCTCAGGGTATATAGTTACCCACAAAAAATATGTTACTTGTTTTTATAGTTGCCAAATAAAAGTTTCCAGTAGCTAGAAATCAAGGAATGGAATGAAAAATTGGATAAATCTGTCGAGTCGTCTTTGAAGTTTCGCCCTCTGAGGGTATCCCTGTAATATTTATCTATTTATGTGTACAGTGTGTCCTGAGGTTTCATTGACAATACTGTATTAAACTTACTTCCAAAGTTAGATTCAAATAGTTACAAAAAGTTACTTTCTTTTGCAAAATAGAAAAGGTATTCCTTAAAATTTTCCTCGACAGACCATAAACTGAAAAAAGTGAGACAAATTTGAATTTGAAATAGTTTATTAAACTTCAATATCTAGAAATTAGGAGAAACAAATTTAATCTGTAGGACTCAGCTGTGCTCGGAATGCCCCACTGATATCAGAAATCGAAGAATTATGCCGCGTCTTTCTCACTCCGGGTTCATCGTCTTCAAATCTGAGAAAAGCCAGATTAGTTATTTTCTATTTTAAAGGATATTTTATATATATCTAATACTGACTGATTCTCTCATTTTGATAAATATTAGAAGGATCTAGGCCAAGATATAAATAATAATTAGATTTACCTATTATTACTAGATTTGATTAGAGCTGATGTTTTATTGAAATCTATTGTAGTGTAACCAACTACTGGGCGCTTTGTGCCTGAAAAAATCATATAAATCAGTTCGACAAAGTTTTTGCAAATCTTTCTTCATTGGATAATAAATTAAAAAATATTTTTAACTATTTAAATCTTCAACGACTGGAAAACTTCTTATATATTTTCAGTGATACAGAATTGGTAAAAAAACATCACTTATAATTTTTGGGAGAAACATCTTGTCGACCAATTCGATCGCCATCAATATCATAATTTCTTTTAAAGAAATTTTATAATAAAAATAAACCTTCTTTTATATTTTTAAAGTGAGAAAACACTCCTTATAAAATATTTAAGATATGTAAAGCAGTTACGTTACGTTACATAATGTACATACCGTTGTTTGTAATGGTCTGCTGTGCACCAGAGTCCTGTTTATCCAGATCCAGCATGATGTAGTTCAGAGGAGTACATAGATCTAATAGTGGAGAAATAGGACCTACACAAATACATATATTAAATTCTTTATTTATCTACATTTTATCCGCCTGGAAACAGATATCTGGTTTCTTAATTTTTTAAAAATTGCAAACTGAAAGTAAAGTGAATTGATTGATTTAGTTTTAAGTAACTCTAGATTTAAAGAAGGTCATGCCCGATTCATTAAGGTACAAATCAGGTCTAAATATCTGGAAGATAATAGAGAAAAGGAAGATAAGGTCGTTTTCTAGCTTCAAAAGTGTTGAATTTGATAAATGTTCTTTTTTTCCGCAGCAAAAACATTTGTAGAGAACCCACAATTGAATATAATCAATTTTAAAGAGAAAATCAAGATATCTTGTTTATTCTTAATCAGACAATGTTTAAAATTAGTCTACAATCTCTTTAAATTATCCTTGGAAAAATTAGTCTACAATATCTTTAAATTATCCTCTGGTAAAATTAGTATACAATCTCTTTAAATTTAAATTTAAATTAGAAGTAAATAGAAGTAAATAGAAGTAAATAGAAGTAAATGGAAGTAAATAGAAGTAAATAAAAGTATAAAGAAGTAAATAGAAGTAAATAGAAATAAATAGAAGTAAATAGAAGTAAATAGAAGTAAATAGAAGTAAATAGAAGTAAATAGAAGTAAATAGAAGTAAATAGAAGTAAATAGAAGTATAAAGAAGTAAATAGAAGTAAATACAAGTAAATAGAAGTATATAGAAGTAAATAGAAGTAAATAGAAGTAAATTGAAGTAAATAGAAGTAAATAGAAGTAAAATGAAGTGAATAGAAGTAAATAGAAGTAAAATGAAGTAAATAGAAGTAAAATGAAGTAAATAGAAGTAAATAGAAGTAAATAGAAGTAAATAGAAGTAAATAGAAGTAAAATGAAGTAAATAGAAATAAATAGAAGTAAATAGAAGTAAATAGAAGTAAAATGAAGTAAATAGAAGTAAATAGAAGTAAATAACCTGGTGACATTGGAGGAGAATGAAGAGGAGAAGGAGGGTTGTATACTCCTGTAGCTGGAAATGATTTAGGAGGATTGTATACACCTGGAGCTGGAGATGGTTTAGGAGGAAGAGAGAAGGAATGTAGAGTAGTGGAGTACAGGTAACCAGGGGAGTATACATCTCCAGGAGCTATATTCTCGTACTGTAGATACACAATATTATCATAAACAAACTTTAGAATGAATATCAGGATGAATATCAGGATGAATATCAGGATGAATATCAGGATATCAGGATAAATACAGGATGAATATCAGGATGAATATCAGGATGAATATCAGGATGAATATCAGGATGAATATCAGGATGAATATCAGGATGAATATCAGGATATCAGGATAAATACAGAATGAATATCATAATGAATATCAGGATGAATATCAGGATGAATATCAGGATGAATATCAGGATGAATATCACGATGGATATTAGGATGAATATCAGGATAAATACAGAATGAATATTGCAGGATATTAGAATGAATATCAGAATGAATATCAGGATGAATGTCCGGATGATTATCTACCTGATGGGAAGGTGTATCAGGAGAATCTGGATCCGGATGAAGAGGAGGTACCCGGGATATGTTTAGGGGTGGGAGGGTGGAGGGTAGGGTGAGAGGAGGAAGATGAGGATGAGGATGAGAAGGGATGAGGTTGGGTTGGGATGAAAAATTAGTTGCATGGAGTCCAGATTGTCTTGCATCAAGGATATCACAGTTTACATACATAGGTAGGGGTTGCATCTCCTGGAACAATTAGAAATTAATAAATAAAAAATGTACAAATTATTTTCGCACATGAATTTATTTCATTTTTTTCAGGTTGACTCTGTATTTTTGAAGTTTGTACCAAATATTTAGATCGATTTAGATTATTGGATATGTGAGCTCTAAAGGAACTTAACAATTGCCTGTAACTCCTGATTTTCTTATCAAGCCTCTAAAGTTTAAAATATCAAATATTTAGACCAGTAGGTTGAAAAGGTTAGAAAATTAGAGTTTGAGTCAATACATCAATTCTTTATGATTACATTTTGTTTAGCAATTAACGATTTCTCAAACTTTGTGAGGAACCTTTTAAAAATACCTCAAAATAAACCAACTTAATGCACATAGGTTTAATATTTATTACCAGATTAACATCGTTAAGGGTTGCAGATGATTCCGCTATCGAGGGCCGGGACACCTGGGAGTAGGCAGATACACTGAAAAATAAATATATTTAGTTTTTATTTTACAAATATTAAAAATGAACCTTTTTAATCTTAGTTAATTACAGATTTACAAGGAAATGTTAGAAAAAATTAGAAAATTGATTGTTTATTGAAATCGATTTTATTTTAAAATGTCTTGGAGAAATTTTTCTTTCTTCGCGATGAAATATTTAAGGGGTTGTTTTTGGCTAAGTTTTAAGTGACCTTTCATTCATAGAGTATCATGTCTGATTCACAATGATACCCATAAATTTGTCCAGACTGAGTAAAAGATATCGTCTTTTTACTTTCTTGGATAAATGTTGAATTCTAATTTGCTTCCATGGTCTTGGCATCTCGGCTGCTAAAATTTATCAAGTTTTTAACTAGAAACCGCTATTAAAAATCGTCAAATTACACAGAGATAAGCTAGGATATCTCAGTCATTCTTGTTTATACTTCTCATCTTGAAGTTGGGGTCACTTTAAACATAATTTATGCAAGAACTGGAACTATGTACGGGCTATGTACGTACTACTTATGTACTGCAGTACCCGATCCGAAGGAATCAAATCTTTGCCACAAACTAAAATTGTCTAATGTGTGTATCTTAGCAAACCGTCAATGCAATTCTTTGATATTTCAAACTTAGATTATTTGATTTAACAAAATGCTTAGTTTGAAATATCTATGACACTGATAATTGTGTCCTAATCTATTAGTCATTAGCCAATAGCCAAGTAAAGCTGGACAGTAGAAGCAGGTTGGATCTATGTGTATTCTACAGATTCTTTATATTTGGATAAATGTTTTTCATCAAAATCAAAATCTAAGCTGGTTCGTATAGCTTAATGTCATTTATTATTTTTTCTTTGAAATCGGTAATTGCGTATTTTACCAAAAACTAAATGGATGATAACATTTTACAAGGAAATGACGAGGATTTCTTTCCCCGATACAGTTTTAAGGGACAGACCGGCTATGTAAGGTAGTTGAACTGAGTATGCAGTGTTGTGAACCAATCCTTTAGGATTCATTTGAGACATATAAAACTTTTTAAAGATCTGTAAATCCTGAGTTTGAGCGCAAAGTCGACTTTCTAAATCGTACTTTTGGGATACGTTTTCAGAATTGTTTTTTTTATTATTAAATAACGACGACAAAAAAATGAAAGCAAAATTCTACAGTAAACTTATTAGGTGTTTAGGAACATGTTTAGAAAATAAAAATTAATCTTATTATCGAAAATAAGTAATCTTGTTCAATTATTGGTTTCAATTTTCTCATTATTCTAGTTTCTAATTATTTACAAAGATTTTCTGCAGATTTTCTGGAATTATTATTGAAAAGACGACATTTGAAGAAATCTGCGAACAAATTCATAGAAAATAAGAATTTCAATATAATAATGAAAACGAAATAATTGATTCTAGCATTGATTTATTGACAAATTTGTTTTGAGTAATATGTTCCTAAACATCTAATTTGATTACTGTAAAATATTTACTTTATTTTTCGTCGTCGTTATTTAATAGTTTAAAAAAACCGATTCTGAAAAGGTACCCACACAAATGAGTTTGAACGTCGACTATGCACTCAAACTCAGTAATTTTACATGGTGGAAACGTTTCATATGTCTCAAATAAATCCTATGTCTCAAATAAATCCTAAAGAATTTGTTCACAACACTGCATACTCAGTTTAACTACCTTACATAGCCGGTCTGTCCCTTTAAATCAAGTAATGACTAATGATGAGAGCAGGCCTTTCAAAATTCATTTCTTATCCTTTTAGATTTTGTTCAATGTTTAACATAGTCTTCCGTCCAACATGATTTTTTACTTAATATAAAATTAAGGAAAAATTAGAAAAACAATTAAAAAGAAAGCAATGGTAACGATGACACAATTTAGCCCCAATTAGGATCCTTATGATGTATGAGTAAACAATACTAACCCTGTGGTAGAAGCTACTGAAGAACTCCATCTAGATGTTGTTGAATCATCTGTCGGAGATCCTGTAAATATTTATGTCAATGTAGTTTAGGGGTTCACAGGTCAAAACTTTAGTGTTTTAAATTAACCAGTTATCCGTATCTCTTGTTGTCTAAAGGATTAAATCAATTCCTCTTAGATATCCGGTGGTTGGAACCCGTGGCTGGCACACTCCTGTATGCCAAGTCCATTAGCGCCTGATCCAATCAGGGTTCAGTCATGTGTTTGATGTCTATTCTGAACCAATAGAAACATTTATAGTAACATTTATCTTTCTATCTATCTCATTATCCAATCAGAGTTATGAATCCTACAATCGGCGCTATCAGTAAATGGAAATATTTACTTCTACTGAAACTATAGTGGGCAGGAGAAAACTACAATTGAGGAACCATGCACAAGATCCTGATAAAATTGTTAAAATGGATTTCGAGATCAAGCGTTGTATATTGGCGCCATCTCATACAAAAGGTTGGACCTTTAATCTAATTTTCAAGTTTCAAAGTCAGTATTTTTTATTTTAACGGACGCATCTTCAGAGTTTGACTGTTTTTGGCCATTTTGAACGTAAACTAAACGGTTTTGTACTGTTTAGTTTATACAAAAAGAATAGAATATATATTAGAGTGGAATTTACTAGAAAAAAGTGTAAAACGGCCATTTTGTTGTACTATTTCCATACTGCAGGTGTACTTCATATACGTGTGCTATATAACCTTTTGGGCCCTGGAACATCATTTTATAGAAAATCTAAAATTAATATTAAAAGAAAACCAAATTATGAAATAGGCTGGTTTCATAATTGACCAATGATTATTTCACATAGACTCTATGCCTTTTACTTTACAAACGATGATTTTCCGATATAACTGTAAATCAAATGATGTTTTTTATTCACCTAATTCATTTTATAAAGTTTTTTTAACAGCTTTAAAAAATTCGAAATTGAAATGGATAGTCTAGGGAACATTGCAGTATTAATGAATTCTACTACATATCATTTGTGAACATTTACATGATTTGTACACTTTGAACAAATTTCATACCGAGGGATTGTCTAAAATCCACTTTAATATATATTCTATTCTCTTTGAGTTTATATATATACATATCTTTTAACATCTATCATGAAACAAAATCGTAGAAAAGAATTGAGCTAATTTGCCTAAAACTCAGATTTTCAAATCCCTTTATCTTTGCAACCCAACATATAGTAAACCGAAGAGATTTCAAACTATGAATTCTGTTGGATAAATAATTTAAGTTTGAAATATTTAAAATCTACACCATCAGGTTGCAAAGATATATGGATTTGTAAATACGAGTTTGTGGCACAAACTCAGTTATTTTATTTTAAAGCTAAAGGGTATAGAAAGGTTCAGGGTTAAGAATAAGGGGAAAGTCTTGAGTACAAAGTAAAAAAATAGAGTTTCTTAAAGAACATTTTACATCTAAGTACGGGTATTTTTCCCAAAAAAATCAAAGTAAGTTTCTATATAAAGAGCTGAAAAATGTCAATATAAAACATTACTTTGCAAATATGCAAATTGCAGAAAATTTCGCCTTAAGAAAAAGCGCTGACATATTGCAAAATGTTTGTCTTGATGAGCTCTTTCTGAATCTCAAAAAAGTTTCATATCTCTTAGAGGTCCTTCAAGCATAATGAGGACCTTTCTAAAAGTAAAAAAAAAACGAACATAAGTTATTGCCCAGCAATCTAATCGAATCGAAAGAAAATGTTGTATTGTGTAATGTGATGGAAACCCTCTAAATCCTTTAAGATATTGTCATTCTTTAAGAAAAAAGCATTTATATAGTTTAGTTTATTTCTATCGTTTGATATTTTATTCACTTTATAACAAAATTTAAGAAAATGTTTACATATTTTCGGCAGACATTTTGTTTCTTGATTTTTGTACTGACGAGTGACGGATCGGATTGATCGGCGACCGAATTCAATAAATTTAAGCTAAGTCGATGAACTACAGTACAACCTGCATCCGGTTCAAATTCTGAATCACCGATTCAAAGTTAAAGATAGATTGATTGATTGATGATTAGATAGATACCTACCGGCGCAGTAGGAATCTATCTAATTGGTTCAACTCTGTCCCAGAAAACATGAATTTTTTTAATTAATCCCCGAAATATTTAAATTAAATGAAGCTCAACAGAAATTTCGTGATTTTCTTCCAGTGCTGGTTAATATAATGTTTTTTTTTTATCGAAATACAAAATATTTTGATATTTTGCGATATATTTGGTAGCTATCAAAATATCAAATTCCAGTAAATTGTCGAGACTTATTTTAGTCTCAACCTTTCCAAATATTTGGCCAAATTTGGACATTTTTCAACAAATAAAACATTTTAGTGTTTTTGAACTTTTTGTAAACAAACTTTAACAAACTTTTTGCCACAATAGAGAGACTAAGAGCCAGAAACGGTTCCGGGATTTGTAAAACAAAAAAATTAGATGTTTTCTAAATAGTGAGTGCACAAGAAAATTTTCCATATTTATGATTTTATTTTGACAAAAAAATACATATATTTTGACGTACTTTGGAATTTTTATCCCAAATGTAATCAATAATAATTAAAAACAAATATTTCAAACAGTCTCTTTAATATCTGTGAAAAAAACCTTTAACCTGTTACCTGATTCTCGCCTGCAGTAGATTGAACAAATTCTCAGCTCTTCTACACTTAAACGCATATATACCAGGACCAGTAGCACATCTAAATATATCATATGTATCTTCTGTATATATACATTGCTTGTCTGTTTATCTGTCTGTCTGTCCGTTTGTAAATGTCAAAACGGCGGTATCAATCAGGCCCAAATTTTGTGTGGAACCTCAAATGAGACCAAGGAAGGTTTATGAATGGTCAAAATTTCAAAATTTGCCTCCAACATAATGCGATTTTCATATTTTGAAAATCCACGAATTTTTTTGTGAAAATCCGCGGATTATTTTTGTTTTGTTTTACGATGTACACAAAGAGAACATGTTCACAATATGAAAGGAAGATGGGAGCTAAGCGACCTAATAGCCTAGTGTACAAAGCCTAGTTATCTAGTTACCTAGTTACCTAGTTACCTAGTTACCTGGATACCTAGTTACCTAGTTACCTGGATGCCTAGTTATCTAGTTACCTAGTTACCTAGTTACCTGGATCAAAAATCGTTCACTAGGGCGGACCCGTCTAGTATATTACAATTTTATAAAATTAAAAATTAAAGTTACTGGTAATATGAACAGCTAAAAAACTTATATTTGCCGAAAAATTGATGGTTATTTTATCTAAAATTCACCTGCGACCAGATTCAAAGCTGAACATTTCTGCTTCAAACCCATACCTCCTAGAAAGTAAGCAATGACATGTAGTTAGATAGAATGAAATTCAAAACTATCAGCAGTTTCCATGGAAAACTAGGAGCTTCTATAGAAAACTAGCAGGATCAATAAAAAAGCTAGCAGTTTTAATAGAAAAGTAACAGCTTCAAATAGAAAACTAGCAGCTTCAATGGAAAACTAGCAGCTTCAATAGGAAACTATAGCGCCTTTCATTGATAACTAAAGTATCAATAGAAAACTAGCAGCTTCAATAGAAAACTATAGCGCCTTCCATTGATAACTAAAGTATCAATAGAAAACTAGCAGCTTCAATAGAAAACTATAGCGCCTTTCATTGATAACTAAAGTATCAATAGAAAACTAGTAGCTTCAATAGAAAACTATAGCAGCTTTTATTGAAAACTAGCAACTACAATTAAAACTAGGAGCAGCTTAAAAAGAAAACTAACAGCTCTACATATTTTTGATGATAAACTATAAATGTTGTACAATGGCGTACCAGTAAGGTTTACAAACAAACAAAAAACTTTTTCTCAAAAATTGCATTTATCCACCAGATGCCTCTCAAACTAAAGAAGAAATGCATTTTTTCTAGTTTTTTTCCGTCGAATACAATATTTTTATCTAAAGAAGGATTTGAAGAAAATCTCATTAGTTTTCTTAGTAGCTTTTTCTTAATTAATTGCTCTTTAACAAGATTAATTGCGTTTCAATAAAATACAGAGATAATCCTAAAACAAGATCATTCATCGACGACATTTATTTTCTACCAAAACAACCCTAATAATAAGAACTTTACGTACCGTAAAGATTTAAACGGCCATTTTAACGGATCTTTTCCTTTTTGATACAAAACTGGAGCATTTATAATTCAACCATCAACATTCTTTAGAAACTATCATTCTCATTTATCAAGAAAATGATTTAAAATCTGGGAAATGGGTGTTCGTAAACTGAATGCATATACAGTACATGTTGTACGAGAAAAAGGGTCATTTTGATAGAGTGGATTATGTAAAATTTACATTTGCTTATTTCTGAAAACAGGTGTAGGTTAATTAAAAAAAAGAAACAAAGTAAAAAAAGTTGTAATTATTTACACAAGTTTAATTTTTTTTTAATATATAGCAAAGTGCCTGAAAAAGGGCCATTTTGATAGAGTGGATTATGTAAAATTTACGTTTGCTTATTTCGTTGTACCGTCTGGATCATGTAACTATTAGAGTGGGGTAAATGTCAGGTTGCATATGTATAACGTTTAAAAAATTAGAGCTTGACGAATAAAAACAGCAAATTGTTTCAAAGATCAAAGTCGTGGGACATTGATTGCAAAGATATAGGGATTAGAAACTTTTTGTTAAAAATCATTTTTTTTGTTTAATGTCCAAGAAATGTTTGAATTCAAGTATCCCGGAATTATATATTTCCTAGTTCTATTTCTGTGATTTCTATTTGTCCAGGGCATACTCTAGACCCCATCTGAAAATATTCTAAATTTAAATAATTATTTTTACACGATTGTATTTCTAAATAAAAATTGAACATTTGCCACAAACTCTCATTTCTCATATCTATAGAACCTGAGGTTGGAGATCTTTCATATTTGAAACTGTAAATTCTGTTAGATTAAAGATTCAAAGAATTTCACCATCAGCTTGCAAAGATATAATAATATAAGAAATCAAAATAAATTAGAGTTCGTGGCATGTATTCAAACCTTATAGATTTTAGATTTCGATTATTATATATTTTTAAAATTGTAGAAATATTGAATTATATATTTAACCTCATCAATATTGAATTATATATTTAACCTCATCAATATTGAATTATATATTTAACCTCATCAATATTGAATTATATATTTAACCTCATCAATATTGAGAACTGTGAATATATTTGAATGAACATCATTGATGTCTAGTTTACTCGCTACACAGCCCATTCTGAAATAAAGGAATATATAGATAGACAACAGATAGATAGATAGATGAATAGATCATGTTGATCTTACATGGATAAATAGATAAATAGATGGATAAAATTTATTGATCTTGTGGATAAATAGATGGATAGATGAATAGATCATGTTGATCTTACATGGATAGATAGATAAATAGATGGATAAATTTTATTGATCTAGTAGATAAATAGATGGATAGATGAATAGATCATGTTGATCTTGTGGATAAATAGATAAATAAATGGATAAAATTTATTAATCTAGTGGATAAATAGATGGATAGATTATGTTGCATCTTGTGAATAAATAGATAAATAGATAATCAAATTTATTGATCTAGTGGATAAATAGATGGATAGATGGATAGATTATGTTGATCTTGTGAATAAATAGATAAATAGACGGAAAAATAGATGGATAGATGAATAGATCATGTTGATCTTAAAAGGACAAATAGATAAATAGATGGATAAATAGATGGATAGATGAATACATCATGATGATCTTGTGGATAAATAGATAAATAGATGGATCAAATTTATTAATCTAGTGGATAAATAGATGGAAAGATTATGTTGATCTTGTGGATAGACAGATATATATATGGATAGATTATGTTGATCTATAGTAGATAGATCACATAGATCCAGACTGCTTTAAAATGTTGCTTAAATATAAGACTGGGTCGACGTGGGGTTTGATTTACCTTACTAACTCAAATATACTTTTAGTACACTGACATTGGATATTTTTAAACTATATAATCAATTTTTTATCTCGAGTTTTTTAATAAGTTATTTTGAAAATTCTCAGATTTTTGAGAGAAAAGTAGCAACCTTTGGATCAATGTGAAATAGATTATGTTGATCTAGTGGAAAGTTGGATGGATAGATTATGTTGATCTATTAGATAGATAGATTAGGATGCACTAGTGGATAGATTATAATGATCTAGTAGATAAAGAGTTCAACCGACAACTAGTTTAAATTCCACTAGATAGATAGATAAGTAGATAAATCAAAGATAGAAAAAGCTTGGATAGATAGATAGAAGTTACGCTACACTTCACATATTGATGAACAAGCACACAAAACAGAAAATATTGTTTTAAATCTAAATTTCCCAGATTTATTCAAAAAATAATTTGTTAATTTATTATTATTACCAATCTCCCTTTTATATTTTATATTGCGTATTTTTCAGATCACATCTGGCTTAAAATCCTTGATTCGTTAAGTTTAGAATACACAATTAAACAAACTTAACAAAAAAATTATTAAAAAAACATATTCACCAATTAAAAAATTATTATAATAATGTACGGGGTTTGTCGTAAGTGGTAATTGTAAAAAAAAAACATTTCAATTGTCCTTTTAGACAATGTTTTTTTATTTTCGTCCTAATAGTAACGAGTTTTAAGATTAATACGAATTAAATGCATGATTTGAATTTACAGTTTACATTTTAGTTTTTATGTTCAGGCTTAATAATATGCTAGTCTTTTAGAGCGTTTCGCGCCCTAATTCCTATTATCAATTTTAGTTTTTAAATATTGCTCCGAAATTTGTCATTTTCAATCGTTCCTAGGGGTCATGTAAGTTGCCACAACAAATTCGGGCCTGATTGCTTCAACCGTTTTGACGTTTATTGGACACAGACAGACAGACAAATAGACAAGGTAAATATGTATTTATATAAAAAACATCATATATTTGCAATGTTTGGCTGTTAAAGAAGGTTTTAAATAAAATAAAAACATTTACCTCAATTAATCCTAATTTTGACGTAGAACCATCATTTCATTGAAGTCTGAACATTTTTTTAAACACTTTTTGTAACTTGTTTTTATATATGTATGTGTAAAGTGTAAAGTATATTATGTAACTTGTAAAATATGTAAACTTTTAACTGTACAATACAACGTAAAGTGTACTTAATGTGCTGGTACATTTTATAATATAAATATTAAAATATTGATGTTTACATTGCAAAATGTTAGATATTTAATATTGTCTGGAGACGAATATACGTTGTGGATGGGTTGAGGCTGCGAGGAATCTGCACATATCAGCTACTTCACTTCTATATCCTCTATATAACTATATCAGCTGATCAGCTGATAACCTCCCCCGCCTTCCCCCTCCCTTGTTCCGGCCTCCCCCCCCGTCCTCTCTTTCTAGTTCTAGCATACGAGTTGTTTTATAAATNAATTCCACCAGCATAATAATATGTATATGTAAGTCTAGTCTTGTAACTTATTTATGAAATATGTAAAAAAAAAAATGTGTTTTTAAGAGGAGAAATTTAAAAACCCTAGAAATATAGGTTTTAGGAATGTATCCCCGAAATTCTTAAAAGAAAGTTATCAATTTATTGTTTACATTTTTTAATTAAGTGGTG
Source organism: Eurytemora carolleeae (assembly GCF_000591075.1). Taxonomy (NCBI): domain Eukaryota; kingdom Metazoa; phylum Arthropoda; class Copepoda; order Calanoida; family Temoridae; genus Eurytemora; species Eurytemora carolleeae. The sequence goes on along the minus strand of NW_019396982.1, from coordinate 23,995 downwards.
GTGGATTATTATAGCATTTGTGACCATAAATTATAGGAATAAAAATTGTATATTTTAAACAAATAAGAAAAAATGGGGTTTAGTGTATGTGAAAAAGAAATGTGTATAAAAATAGGCAATTTTACGCATCTTTTGCCTAATTGCTTGTTTTACTCTTCTCATAAGTTTGTAAACATAGCATGTGTACTCTGTGTATACAGCATTCAAAATTTCAATTTTTCTTTTCTAGAAAATAGAATCCGTTTCTGTTTCTTAGGTTTGAGTTTCCAATATTTTTTGATTTTATGAAGTCTTTTCGAGGGAAGTTTATTTCCTTTAAATTTAAATTAAATTTTAAAAAATTGACTTGTACTCGCGTCCATCTTCTATTTCAACGGTGAACATTTTCTCTTTGTATACATTGTAAAACAAGAAATTCATAAACCTTCCCTGGGGTCATGTGAGGTCCCCCACAAAATTTAGGCCCTTTCGGATTACCCGTTTATTGGATACAAACACACAAAGTTACTGACAAATATTTAGAAAATTCCTATATTCTTAAGGGGAGTATGTTTAAAACCCAAAAAAGCTTCCACTGTTTTTATAGGACTTATCAAGATCTAGGAGACAAATTGGAATATATTTTTTAAGTTCAAAAGTTCAAAAAGTTTCATCGTCGATATTGAAGTAAGACTTTGTAGCTTAAGGCTAACTCGACCAAAACTTCCAACCTTAAATAAAAATCTAAACAATTTTTATGAAAAATTCGTTAACTTGGTGGATTTTATAACTTGATATCTCAGAATTTCCTTAAATATGAGACGAGAGTTTATGCAATTATAGTTGTACTGAGTAAAAACTTATTTTCTCTTTTCTTGAACATTCATGGAACTTATATAATCCATATATTTTAAATTAAATAAGACATTTTTCTTGAAATTTACAATTTATTAAATATATCAAAATGTTTAAGTCAACTAACGTCATTTGATGAAAATACTAACCTTAAAATTCATTCTTAAATTTCCTTTCACTGAAAAGTTAAGAACGAATACCGAGTATTTTTACGCTAAAAACTGACGAAATAAATATTAAAAAAATTTAAGAAACATGGTTTGAACATAAAATAACAACTTTTTACCAGTTTCTAAAAATTCAATTTTCATGAGAATGTTACACTCATAAAACTTCATTAAAATCAAGAGTATGTTTTAGAGGAAGAGTTCATGTTTGTTGATAAAATTTATATCAATTTATAATTTTATTAGAAAATTTTATTATTATACTATATAAAATAAATACTATGATATGCTGTTTAAATTTTTTCCTTCTTTAGATATAAAATGCTATATTGGAAACTAGCTCAAGTGCCCGGAGTTGTCCGTGGAATCTAAAAACACTTTAAAAATTCGAATTTTAATAAATAATTTTCGAATACAGAAAAAATCGAATTTCAAGGAAAAAAAAAATTCGATTTTTTAGCCCATGTCACCCTGGGGTAACGATGAGTTTCCTCTTAAACTTTTAGCCAATTAGGTCCAGCCGTTTGTTCATGCAAACAAAAATATGAGCGAAGGAAGAGTCTTAATATTTCTTAGATAAGAAACATTATATTATTAATATTTAAGGTAAACACCACCGAGCACGAGCCATAGTAACAGATTAAAAATAATTTACATTTTAAATCTTATGACAAAACTTGATTGATTATTCCCCTATTAAAGATTTAGTCAGAATCTGAAAAAATATTATGATAAATATCCTGCAACAGTTCACCACATTGATAAATATTTTACAAATCTAAGTAAAAAATAATATAAAAGCTTTAAATATATAAAATGGTAAATGCAACAATTGTACTGGGAGTAAATGATAATATTGCTGTCTGTATAAATACAAGGATTACTAGAAGAGTCCATAATTACTGGATTCATCAATAGTTGGAAATGTCAAGTTTAATTCAATACTTCAGAAAAATACAAATAATCCAGGCTAAATAAATGGAATCAAATGAAAATAAAGATAAATACATTCTTTCATTCAGTACGAACATGATTTAGAAAAATCAAAAATCAAATCTTTCAAGTTAATACATTCATAACAATCAATAACAAGATTAACTAATCATTGTTAAATAAATCAATCAATCTGTTTTTGATGACAAAGCTCTTCTTCTTTATTTGAATTAGTTTTTTCCACATTTCTGAAAACAGAACAAAAAATTATTTTTACTATGAATTGATATGGTTTTTTGTTCAGAATTAAAAATAATATGAAATATATACATTCAGATGCATTGTATGTAAGAGAGAAAAATAAAATTTTAAGAAATATTTTAATTTTATGGACAACTAGTTAATGTAATATCTGGTCAACTAGATAACTGGAACCTGATTTTTCATCATCTAATTTTTTTCTTTATTCAATTATTAGGACAAAATAATATAATTATAAAATTAGAAATTTTTTTTGGACTTAGTAAAAATTAAATTACATTTACAGTTGTGTCTCATAAATTTTAAAAAGAATAATACAAAAATGCAGTATATAAGGAAGCAACAAATACAAATAGTTGATGAAACTAGAAGGTGTAAGTGTATAAAACTAGAATAAATAACTAATTAGATATGTCAAATGAGAAAATGTAATACATAAATAAAGTATTAAACACAAGCTTATATTTTTTTCCATCTCAAAACTCCCTCTATTTCTAATCTTATATCTCCTCTCCAGCCCTACCTCACTCCGCTAATCTCCTTTTGATACCAAGTTTCCCTTAATAAATGTTTCCCTTAATAAATGTTTTCCTTTTCTTATATTTTTGTTCTATTTTTTCTCTTAACGGTCAACTTTAATTCCCCCCCGCCTCGCATCCTTACATTCTTAAAATTATAACTTAATATTTTTCCAAAATTCATATGAGCACTCAACTATTCCATGTTCCACTTATTTTATTTATTTACTTTTTAAATTAGAAATTGAGCACAACTATGTGAAGAAACCAGATATAAAAATCTTTGCATCATTCTCGTTGCAAATTATTTTGTTATATGTACATTTAGTAACAAACAAATGCCAGTTATTGAATAAATAAGTAAAACTGATTCCTAATGGTATCTGATGCCAAATCAAAGCCATCATTTACAAGGGGGTTGAGGGGTATGTGTTCTGGCCGGAGTGTTGCACCATTATCAAGTAATAGACTAGATGGGTACGGGCTGCACGGGCTGATCCAATTAATGTGCAGGGATAGAACAAGGAAGTAAGAAATAGATAAGTAGGAGTATATGAGAGAGAATTTTTTACGGAGCCAGAGAACTCAGAGTTAGCAAAATATGAAAGGAAAAGAAAGACATAGGAGGAAAAATAGCGAAATATTCTAAAAATCAGAAAAAAATATCTTTTAATTTTCATGATTTAAAAAAAATGTCTGACACAAAAAAGAACAGAAGGACACAACTCAATTGTGTTTGAGAGTTCCATTTTTCTTTAAGACATTAGCAAATCAATGCAAATGCGTTTAACAAAAATAATTTATTGTCTATCTAAATTTAATAGCTAAAAATTAAGGAAAAATAGTAAGCAAGATGAGCCCGTGTTATCTATGGTCTATAGGGTACGGTACACCCATAAATCAAATATTTAATGATAAACCAACGGTGCAGAACTTCTCATATTCTCAAAATAATCAAATACCCCACGCCCCTGGTAAAAACTTGATCCTAAAAATGAAAGGTACCTGCTTATATTGTTTTTAAATGTTAGGCTTAGACTAGGCTTTACTGTTTTCTCGTTCTAAACATTGATAAATTAAAAGATTATTAAATAATGAATATTTAACAATTCAATTAACGAAACCATAAAAACTGACAATGGGAAAAGGAAAGTATCACGCCTTAAGTAAAAAAGTAAAATGTCGAGTCTAGGAAAGTTTTCTCAATGATCCAATTATAATTGAGAATTTAGTTTGAAATTTGAATTCGTAATTTTTAATTGCTTGAAAAGTAAATAGACCTATTTTATTATCATTTTATCATCGACCTCAAAGGTATGTAATGGAATAAAATAATGACCTGAATCTGACCCTGGAGAATATTTACATCTCCTCCGCCCTGGCTCCAACCCATTGCTCCGCCCTGACTTGACCCCGCCATTGCACATGCTCCGCCACTGGTACAATCTTCACTCTCGGTCTCAAGGTTAACTGTTAGCTCACTACACCCGGCCTTCTGATCGCATTTCATAGCTAAATATAAAACAAAAAATTAGACTACAAAGGTTGAAATAAATTGTTGTGCTAGTATAATTTATTTACTGAGGATAGTGTTACGTAGTCGAAATCAAGTCTATATTGTCCAATACAGTTCGGATCGTAAAATAAGTGCAAACATTTCAATTTAATAAACTTGTGTTAGCTTGACTAGAAATTCGGACAGCAATGTCAACCTAGATAAAGGTCGAGATTTGCCTCATTCTTAGTCTCCAGATTCTACCATTTTTAATATGAATGTGGTTTGATGTGAATCCTTTATGGCAATTTTTTCAGGAAAAGATTTCTCCCTTTTTAACGTAATATAAAGAACTAGGCTTCTTCACTCTCGCTCTCAACGCCTTTTTTTCTAGTAAATTTCAGCTATCAGTATCAACAGTAGCTTTTACGCTGCCATTTTTTTTTGTAATTTTAAATCGTATTTTACGGATTTCTAATTACCTCAAATTCCGATTTCTAATTCCTTTATCTTAGCAACCTAATGTCGTAAACCTTAGATATTTCAAACTATAATTTCTGTTGGAACAAATATACTAAGTTTAAATGTCAAAGGTTCAACTGAAAAGGTTGCAAAGATATAGGGATTAGAAAATTTGAGTTTGCGGCAAAAACTCAACACCTTTGCACATTTTTAAAAGAGAAAAATGTCTACATTTTTCCTGAGCAAAGGAATTGAGTCTTAACAACCCAATGTTGTAGACCTTAGATATTTCAAACTATGACTTCTGTTATATCAAACAATCAAAGTTTGAAATATCTAAGGTTTACGTAGTTTGGTTGTAGATATATAGGTAGTTGAAAATTAGGATTTGTTGCAAAAACTCAATTCCTTTGTATAACTTTAAGCCTTAATGAACCTTTCCTGGGGTAATGTGAGTTTCCTCAAAAAATTGGACCCGGTCGGTTAAGACGTTTTGGCGTATATTGGATACAAGCACAGTAATTGTTTACAATATAAAACTGTAGAATAGGAAGACGACATTATAGCTACCCTTAAGCTTATTTGATGTTGTTACAAAGAAAATAGTTTGACTAGTAACTTATAATATCATTTTATAAATTGAAATGGTCTGTTTACGCTGCACAATTGCTGTGTCTCGTGTTTATTAAACAATTTAGATACAAAAGTCGTCTTCTTATTCCAGAGTTTTCTGGTCCTCCTTCTCACTGAAAATAAATACCTGGTTCATCGAATAATCCTAGTTTAAATCTGTCAATATTTGTATTCTTCTCCACCCTCTCGTCAGTCTAATTTTAAATATAGATGTTACATAAGATAATGTGGGGGGGGGGGGAAGTTTTTTTGGAAAAGTAACTTGATTAGGCTTCGAGTTATTCAGGGGGGAGGACGTAATTCTTGAAAATATTTTCCCCTAATTACAGTAACTTGATTCATCGTCATTTGATTTAAATCACAACAAAAAAATGGTTTTAAAGATTTAAAAATAAAATTCACGAGTTAAATATTTATACTTAGATGGTGAAAGATGAACATCATGAACCTGTGCATGGTTCCCGAGGAGATGCTGACTGGCAAGGCTGAGCTGGTTGTTCAACAATTCAACTCTGAAATTAACACATTTTGGGGTTTCCACATTCAAAAAATTTACATCATATGTATTAGTGTAAAATAGTTTAAGTAGAGTAAATCATAAAAAAACGTTGAGAAACTTTTTAAAACATTCTCTAAAAAGTGGAGGTCCTAATCTCCAGATTTCCAAAATGTAGTCAGCCTTTTTTACCTTTAACATTTCCTAAGCTATTACCATATTGTTCTGAACTTCCAATATATTTGAAGATAAGAAGTCACATTTTGAAAGCCCGGAAGTCGTACGATCTTTTATCTAACCTTTATAGTTTACAATAGATTAAAGACGATATTTTTGTTTCTTGGGACACCCTGTATCTTATTTTAAACCTACCCGGCCACCTCGCGTAAATCTTGAGAGCGTAATCTGGATCCTGGCTTAGGAGTTCTGGAGGAGTATTCTTCTAGTGGATGATTGTCAGTTATAACTAGAATAAAAACAAACTATAATCTATAAACTTAAGCATTCAACAAAATATGAACCCAATATATTTTGTTGTACATTTTTTCTTCTGCCTTCATAAATTATTGTTTTATTTTTACAGTTTGATATGAGAAGTTCAGAAGAATTTTTTTTATATCAAAGACTTGGTAAAAAATCAAGTAAAAAGTATCAAAAAGACGGTACAAATTTACCACAAGATGTTCAATTTTCAAACAAGATATTCCACAATCATTTCCCCCGTTGAGAGAAAGGGAATTCAAAGCAATGTATATCCCTGCAGTTTAAGATGAACCTACCGATATCTGCTGGGTTAGTATGATAAGGATGAGTGTTCTCAGTATACCGGATTGATCTGTTTTCTAAATCTGTTTTCAATACCTTCATTCTCCTCCTTTACCGTAGGAATGTCATCATTAATCTTGATATTTGGACAAAAATCAACCATCTATTTTGGATAAAACGAAGAGGTTCAAGTAATCTTCCACAGAGCATTCTTTAGGCAAATAGAAATATTGCCCTAATTTCCAACTTCATCTATTGTTGATTGTAAGATAATAATAATTTATTTTAATGACAACTATTTTCCTGTAGTAAACGATGATCAACGTAACAGCTGCTAGAGCAATTATCAGTACAGCGATAACAACAGCTGTCGTGCTTCCGGTAGACATTTCATCTGACAGCGGAGAGTGCTCAAGAACCTGCCATAATCATTAATAAGTCAGTCAATCAATATATCAGCCAATTAAGCAATAAATCAAATAATTAATCTATAAATCAAATAATTAATCAATAAATCTAATAATTAATCAATAAATCAAATAATTAATCTATAAATCAAATAATTAATCAATACATCAAATAATTAAGCAATACATCAAATAATTAATCAATAAATCAAATAATTAATCAATAAATCAAATAATTAATCAATAAATCAAATAATTAATCAATAAATCAGCCAATTTATCAATAAATCAAATAATTGATCAATAAATCAAATAATTAATCAATAATTCAAATAATTTATCAATAAAATCAAATAATTAATCAATAAATAAAATAATTTATCAATAAATCAATAAATCAAAAAATTAATCAATAAATCAAAAAATTAATCAATAAATCAAATACTCAATCAATGAAGCAAGCAATAAATCGATTAATTAATTACTCACTTTATCCACGGATAAAATTCTTAAGCCATCAATTCAACAATCAGTGAATCCATTAATTCATCATTCATCAATTATTTCATCAATTCAACAATCAGTTAATTTACTAATTTATCAAATAACCATTCAGTTAACAAATCAATTCATCATTTATCAATCAATAAATCAAAAACGATAATCAATGAATCAGTATATGAGTAAATCAATACATCAATACATCAAAAAACCAATACATCAATACATCAATAAATCAATAAACCAATAAACCAATAAATCAATAAACCAATAAACCAATAAATCAATAAATCAATAAATCAATAAATCAATAAATCAATAAATCAATAAATCAATAAATCAATAAATCGATAAACCAATAAATCAATAAATCAATAAATCAATAAATCAATAAATCAATAAATCAATAAATCAAANATAAACATAGAAAACTTATATACTTACACCATTTATATATGTATTTATATCTTTGTGTGTGAATAAATCTTTATAATATAATAATATAATAATAAAATCAATTTCTAAGTTATGATTCATGCTCAAAAATTGTTTATCTTGTAAATATAGTTTGTGAATTAGTCAGCTATGTGTATAGACTAATTAAAGTCTCCACGAATCAAAAAAAAGATCCTTCAAGTCAGAATCTCCGAGAAAAATAATGACTCAGCACAAAGAGAGAAATTATCTATATAATATAACAAGACATTCATAAATATGTTGCAATTAGCCGGCCAAACGGCTAGACTGATTGGGCTGAAATTTTTGTGGACACTCATGGGTGGCCGGGGAGTGTCATAGGCTTAAAAAAAATTTTCAACGCTGGGCTCTTCAGCTCGTATTACATATTTACATTAATTGCATATTTATATTGGGATAAGACACTGCACAATTTGTTGCTATGTAAACAAAATACAATGAGGTCAATATCAATTTCTGGATTAGTAAAGTAATATATAAATACTTATCAACAATCATTATTGTTACAGTATGAGATTTGCATTCATTTATCAAAACATGACCGGGGTTAAACAAACAAAATCCGTCTTATGTAAGATATAGCAAAAATAAATCCAGTAAATAACCGATTATCGCGATATCTGATTATATGAATTATTAATGACCAGGCGTTTATTCTGATCTTATTATTAAAAGGTTTGTATTTTAAGTGACCTCGTCGTTATCGTCGTTTTTCTAACTTGAAATCTTCCTTCAGAAACATAAATATTTTGATAATTTACTCCTTTGTTTCTGAACTAGAACTAGTGATGAACAAGTCACTTAACAGAGAAACCTCAATTGAAAATAATCAATTTTCAAAGAAGAAATGATATTATATCTCATGCTTATTGCTAATACAAAGCATTTCACAAACCGAAAAATAATTATCCGAACATTTTTAACATTCCGACAAATTTTAATTATCCGAAATTTTATCAATCCGAAAACATATAAATCCGAAAACATAACAATCCGAAAACATAACAATCCGAAAACATAACAATCCGAAAATTTTAACAATCCGAAAATTTTAACAATCCGAAAATTTTAACAATCCGAAAATTTTAACAATCCGAAAATTCTAACAATCCGAAAATTTAACAATCAGAAAAAATGTGCCATATCACTTTTCTTACAATCATAATTAGCAAGGTAACTTTATCTTGGTAAAGTTAAAATAATTGTATATTCTAAATATTCTAAAAACACACTTCTTCTAACCTTGTTAATATCATACATATGAACATGAATGAAAAAATGAGACATGTTACATATCTATGAAATTAATATGTTGTAACATTCTTTTCTGAATACAAGGAAAAAGAATAAATTAACCAGTCTTAAATACAAAAAAAAACTTTTAAGGGTACCGTTGTGAATTGGACATTCCCCTTCGATAAATGGAGTAATTTGAATTCACGTCTAAAGTTCCATTAAGAACTTCTTTAACCCGTTAGTGACAATACCTGAGTAAGGGTTTGTACTCCACAATCCTGTCCTTCTGGACAAATACATCCTAGCTCTAGATCACAGATATGAAGATAGTTGGAGCATTCACAACTAGAATTCTCAATAGCGCTTCTAAACAATTTTTTTCATAAAAATTATTTATTTTTTGTCAAATCATGAAAAAAATAATGATTAAGATTAACCTGTGACATGTGTTGTTAACAAATCCAAACGGACAGAACATCTGACACTTCAAACCAAACCTAGAAAATCCTTATTATTACTAAAATATTTTTTTGGTCTGTCTTTAATGTAATATATTACAAATTAGACAAAAAAAAAAAATTTTATATTTCTCAGTTATTGAACTTTCCTATGAACTTCAAAGAACTTAAAATAGTTTCATTAAATTCTAATTTACCATGATTTCCTTTAACTATTATATTCTCCCCGATCTCCTTCATCTCTCTATATAAAGTAGCAATCTCTGTTTTTTTGTCTGTCCGTCTGTTTTTGTTTTGTTTAAGTTTGTATATCCGATCATAACTCTGATAATTGATTAATGATTACCTGTTATCCTTGCAGTAACATTTCCCGTCTACATTAGAGCACATCTCAGTTCCCTCTAGATCACAGGAACATGTTTCATCACAACCAGAACCATACCTAACAGAACAGAGGATAGGTAAATTTGTTGGTTTGTATAGATCCAATAAACGTCGAAACGACTTATTTGATAGTTTGAACTTTAAAGGACCATTAAGGTCCTGAAGTTGGGTTATAGCTGGTCAAAAGTCTCTGGTCTAGATTAAAAAAATTTCCCTTAAAATTATTTCATTTTAATTTAGTAATTTCTAACTTAATCAATTTTAAAATTTAAACTGGTTCCGTAACTAATTGAAGACTCAGGTCAGCTCAGGTTGACCCAATCCATCTCACCAGCTTAGGTTGACCCCCAACCCTTCTCACCATCTCAGGTTGACCCTAACCCTTCTCACCAGCTCAGGTTGACCCCAACCCTTCTCACCAGCTCAGGTTGACCCCAACCCTTCTCACCAGCTTAGGTTGACCCCCGACCCTTCTCACCAGCTCAGGTTGACCCCAACCCTTCTCACCAGCTCAGGTTGACCTCAACCTTCCTCACCACCTTGGTTGACCCCAAACCTTCTCACCGGCTCAGGTTGACCCCAACCCTCCTCACCAGCTTAGGTTGACCCCAAACCTTCTCACAGGCTCAGGTTAAACCCAACCCTTCTCACCGGCTCAGATTGACCCCAACCCTTCTCACCTGCCAGGTTTGCACGGAAAGCAGTCTCCAGTTACGTGGTTACACTGGAATCCAGAATTGCATGAACATTTCTAAAAATACAAGCTTTATGTAGTTCTTCTTCAGAAATATATATATAATATTTAATATAAAGTAAAAATAGCTCTATTATGCTCAATGGATTAACTTTTTATATTATCTGATTTAAATCTGACCTCCAGACAACCAGCTCCAAAGAATCCAGGAAAACACGAATTTTGGCACCTTAACAGATTACTATTTTTATTAAAAACAAACATACAAGCACTAAAAATGTTGACACAGATATTTTAAGAGGCAATAGAGTACATAAATATACCTGAGCCCCTGGTATCCAGGTGTACATGAGCAGGCACCAGTAACCTGGTTACAGTACCCACCATTCTCACATGTACATTCATGTACACAGTCGGGACCCCATCTGCCACCAGGACAACCAGATACCTAGATATTTACAATGTACATTCTACACATGTACATTCATGTACACAGTCGGGACCCCTTCTACCACCAGGGAAACCAGATACCTAGATACGTACAATGTACATTCTACACATTAGTTAAATTAGACATTAAAAGAGATAAGGTTTACTGTTAATATATCCACCTTCTTATATATCTACGAGTGTGCTTTTTGTTCAGCTTTCTGCCTGTCTTCCCGTTCACATGTCTATCTGTCTAATAATCTACCTGTCTGTCTATCTGTCTAGATTTACCTCACATCTGCCCCCTGAGAATCCTGAACTACAAGTACACTGTTCAGGGGCAGTACATGCTCCGTTTATACAGGGGCGGGTACAGTGGGGTACACAAGCTCCTTCATGTTCCTAAACAATAAAATAGTATACACACAGGAACGGATACAGGGGGGGGGCGGGTGGACATTCGCCACCCCCTGACAGATTCAGGGAGGGGCGTAGCCCCCCACTGAATTTGAAATTTTTTTTGTTCCTATTTTCAGAATAGCTTCTCAATAGCATGCTTAAGGGAAAGAACCCACGTGCAAAGCAGGAAAAATATCTTTTTGAGTCTTTTAAGTAAAAAAAATTTCGCCTGCAGCGCGATTTTTTTCCTAATAATGAATTTTTTTGTTCCTAAAAAATCTTGCCCCCCACCCCCCTCACTTAAATCCTGTATCCGCCCCTTTATACACAACGTGAGGAAACATATGGGGGGGGGTACACCTTATATTTGTATTATTTATTCGGACTGCTCTGGTTTATAATGTAAGTTGATTTGGTTGAATATTTTATAGAAATTTTAATTCCTAGACAAAGCTGGGTACCCAAGCTAGTGTAGTATAATATCATACCTTATATCCATCACAACAAGCTTTATTAATCACAACTCTGAGTAACAATGATACAATAATTTGAATATCATAAAAAGTTGAGACAAATCTTATCTTTTTCCATCCAAATAATGTTCTACATTCATCATTAGTGATTATTATTTATTGATTGTTCCTTGTAATATTTTCCGTCTTCCATTTTGTTTCCATCACAGTTTTATATTCAGCACATCTAGAATATAATATATAATAATATAATTTTAAAATTTATAATAATATACAAATGTAATATTTACAATAATGTATTGACATTTTTTAAAAACATTAAAAATGTCTTTACTTCTTTTCAAAGGTACACAAAAATTGTAATTTTTATTTTTTGTTTTTTATTTTTATACTCTGTTTTATTGATTTATTGATTTTTGTTTTAAGTACACAAAATTTTAATCTTTTTGTGATTTACGGTAAATCTAACAACTGATATTGAAACTTTTTTAAAACCCTATCTTTAATACTAAATTGTTTTTTAGAGTCAAGTTATTTTTATAATCATACTTTTCATAATTTGTTTAATCCTAACCTTACCTTAATGTTAATTGAGTCAGGCAGAACTTATATTCTTTAATTTGGGCAGCCTTAAAATAATGCTTTTTATGATTGGTTTCAAGGTATTTTTTGCTTAAAACTTTTTTGTCAATAAGGTCTTTGAAAACTGAAATTTTAACACATTTAAATCTTTATCGTTTCAAATTTAAATTTTAAAGTTTTAATAAAACAACTAATATTATGTATAATTAATAGATGCAAAATTTCTTGACTTTGATGATTTCGATCCAATCAGAAAACAAATGCACAAATAAACCCTTGGTATCGTAATAGGTCAATAAAATGATATTTTTTGTAATCTGATAGATTAACAAGTAAGAAAATTTGCGCTGAAATATGAATACCTGAAGATATGTTGTATTTATTGTTTTCGTTTCCACATCATTGTACGGGCAGATGTTTTCACCTAAAAGAGTAAAAATAAGGTTTAACAAGTGTTTCAGAATTCATTAAAAGAAGAGGAGTGTTCAGTGTTCATGAAATATGTATGGGGGTTTTTAAATTATTATCAGACAACCCGTCATTTAGTATGGGTTCATCTCCGGGGAGGCGATAGACTTAACTTTATGAATTTTTGTAAATTGAGTAAAATTTTTTACAAAAATATGTTGAAAAACACTTTCAAGATGAGAAATGGTTCCTTTAATATGTAACAGAGTTTTTTTTGAATTTTAAATCAGTATTATATCAGTAGCCAAAACTGAAGAAATTGTATTCTAGGATGCGCTGATGGTCTGAATAACCTTTAAGATCTGTTGATGTGGAGAGTACAGATCCTGAAGCATGAAGATACAGAACAAGGGAACAATATATACCCCTCATCCTAAAAATTCATCATTCCTCTGAAAACAAAATAAAGTTAATCTAATTTATACAGAATTAGCAAGGTCATACTTTTCATGACAAAATTGGCTGTCTTCTTGTCTTGTATTCAGTTCAGGCCCCTCCCCCTCCCGAAAAAAAAATCATTAACAAAACTTTAAATTCTGTTTATTCTAAGTGACCTTGAAAATAAAAAATTACATACTTCTGACTTCAGGTTCAGACTACCATCTTGCACCACCATCAGTTATAATTAAGCCCCCCCCCCCTCCATCCCCGTTGGCAAAATTTTAGCATTAAATACTTGTGTATAATAAATACGATAACTAAAATAATAATGCTTCAATTAATGATCAAATTAATTTAAAGTAAGTAAACGTAAAATTTGGTTGAGGAGATCAGAATATACCAAAAATGTAAAAACTTTCAAGTTTAGAAATAGCATTACATTGAAATACTACTGTGAAAAGGTTTAAAAGGAGCTAAAGCGCTTTAAACAATCCATGTATGAAAGATAACGATACGTGTTTTTTTTGCTGAAATTGTCAACACAGAGCTGAAAACTTTAGAATGGTGGATATCGGGATTAATGCTTGATCCACTCTTTTTGATAATCTCAAGATTAACATAATCTTGCAAGATTATCTTAAAAGTGTATGAAAAACGATAAAATTCATATTAATATTTAATCATCTGAGAAACTGTAGCAGCCAATCAGAGAACAGCGGGCAACCAATGAGAGAACAGAAATATTCTCATTGGAGAAAACAATTAACGGATATCCAAAGAGAGAGAAAAAGAGTGGATTAGGACTAAAATGAAAAGTTTCCACAGTGGATATTCGGATCAAGAAGTCAGGATTAAAGTTTATCCATTCTAAAGTTTTCAGCTCAGTACACATGAATCAGGGGGTAATTATTAACAGAAACAAAATTTAAAAAAATATTTCATGACAGTTTATATTATTTACTATATACATTTAATGATAGAATATTTTTAAAATCAAGTCTACAATTCTACATGTTTATATTTCACCCCATTCTCTGATCTTTATTGATAAATTTGTGAATAAATTTCGAAAATGATAAAATATTAAATTAAAACATTTAGGCGTATTTTTATTCTATTTAAAAAAAAACAAGTGAAAATACAGCAGCAATCAAAATTTTTGTTTGATGCTTTTTTCGACTTTTACACACTACTCTCTTTTGATTGGTTAAAAATCTCCTGATTTGACCAATGGGAGCCGAAGAATTGATCAGCTGATCATATCTTAATATTGCGCATTCGCAACATTTTGGTAAATGAGAATCATCTGTTTTGTCAGGAAAAAATGGCGGATTTTGATGCAATATATGAAGATCAAGAAGAAAATTTTATATTAGATGCCCCTACAATATCATTAATACCAGATCCAGTTACAGTGAGAGGAGCAGGAAATATTACAGTGTAAGTTTTAGTTTCTGTTCAAGTTTGTAAACAAACCTCGGTGTGTTGTTCTCAAATGTCTTGGAACTACTTGAACAAAGAAAGTAATTTTTTAAGCCTTAGATGTTCACATAAATAAATTTTGTTCAATCAATCAAAAAAAGAAACTAATTTTAAATATGGCCAATTTTTGGTAATTTCCTAGAGAACGATTCTATCAATTTGATACATGGATCTCAGGTAAGTCATGAATATGATTGGTCATGTGGCCGCAGCGCCCGGCCCCCTAGCCTGTCCTATCCGCGGCGCTCGGCCCCCAGCCTGTCCTAGCCGCGGCGCTCGGCCTAGAAATGGTCTTTACCTAACCTTACCCTGAATTAATAAAAAAAATAGATAATACTTGTGCTGAAAAATAAGTGGTCAGGTACAAAATTTATAGAGGGGGGGGGGGGGGGTCCAAAAATCGTTCTTTAGGACAGACCTCATTGGTTATTTCCTAGTGTATGATTTTTGTTGTGAAAAGAATATAGAACATGGAGACATCAAGGACTTATAACTTTTCATGACAATTATCGAAAATCATTCGTTTAAAAGATATACAGTTAAATCGCCAGTCTCATTTGTTTTCCCTGTTTTTTTTAGATTTGGACTCTCCAACAGGTTCGATATAGATTTCCCCAGTCAATTACACGCTAGGGTTGCACCAGAGGAATATAAAGTAAGTAGTTCAACAATATCTTAACTACCCAGTGCTTAGGATCCATTTAATTTTGTTGCGGATCCGTACTGGAAAAAAATGGATCCGGAATCAAATCCAGATCCGGAGCCAGGTCAATTCTTTAAGATTTACTGAATTTTTTAACAGAACAAAATTTTTAAATTTTTGGTTTTATTTTGTTCGCTTTTTTTTATTCTAAAACTTGATAAACCATTCAGAAATTAGGAAATTTTTTGTAATCTCTCTTTTTTCAATAGTTCAGATTTTCGTTTTAAGGTTAAAAAAGTTTTTTTTTGCAGTTTTTGATTGATATTGTGTCCCTTGGATTCGCAAGGTTTTAGCTTCCTGGATCCTTATTGATTAACATGAAACAATAATTCTTTTCGTGTTATAAACTTTAAGACTTCCTCTCTAAGTGGTTCCTCCAAACTTATTTTCGTCTTTTCAGAAATATCTTAGTTCAAATATTCATATATTTACTTTTCATGCTTTTCATTTATATTTGATTTGTAAAGAAATATATTTTACTAAATCTTCTTTCAGGCAACTGTAACACGAGTAAATGTGACTCTTAGAAAAACTCTTCCTGTAAATGTTCGTTGGTTGTTCTGTGGTTGTTTATGTTGCTGTTGTACTCTGGGCTGTAGCATGTGGCCGGTCATATGTCTCAGTAAACGAGTAAGTATTTAAAGGGATTTATATCTTTTTAAAGATGCCATTAATAAAATCTATTTATTATTAAGAACAAAACCCTGCTAAATGATCTCACCGGTCTGACGGTCCTACCATTTTGATTTCTGACCATCATCTATGAATGGTTTACACTGACTTTTGTTCCTAATTCCCGAAAAAAATGGATCCAGAACAAATTTTGTATTGCAGTTTTGGTCGGTATTTTGTCCCTTGGATCCAGATCCGTAGATTCGCATGTTTTCGCGAACCTGGATCCGGATCCATGAAGCCGGATTCTAAGTATTGGTAAAGACTCCTAACATTTAGTAAAGACGGAATCCTTGACTGTCGCGGCCGTCAACCTCGCATTAAATAGCATTATAATCCTCTCATCAGTGTGTGAAATATCTTATATGACTCAAAAATCCAAATAATTTCCTGGAACCTGAGTTTGTTGAAATCGTAAACAATCCGATTACCATATTATTTTTTTAAAAATTTAGACGCGGCATCAGCTAGAGAAACAGTTAGATTGGGAGAACAGTCATCTTTATTCTAAACTTGGATTAAGATGGAGGCTTGCCAGACAACGATGTGATACTAGTCTCATGATGGAATATGTAAGTTTTAAAAATTTTATAGGAAACCTTAATATTACTTAACATGAAAAAGATGAGTAATTGTATTCGATTAAAGGGGGTTGAGTTCTGTTATAAAAATAAGACATGTAATGATGCGCTCATTTTACGGCTTTGTATTTCAGAATTGAAATATTGAAACAATCATTGTCAATATCAATATTGTTCAAACTATAAATTTTCGTTTTTCTATATATGTGTTAATACTGATTATAAACTGTAGTGAACTACATCTTGAATCTTGATCAATGGGGTTTCATTGTTTATTTTTTTTTATACAATAATTTATTTTCACCTAGTTTCTTCTCCTAATTTATCTAAGACATGTAAAATTGTCGACCACGTAAAAGAATATTAGGATCAAAAATTTTATTTTAGGTTCTTCTGGTTGAGTTCATTCCCCGACAGAACCTGTTTATACCAGATTAAACTATCCGTTTAGATTACAATTTTTCAAAAATCCACCAAATCCACATTACAAAGTTGAAGCTGTATGAAACCTTCCAATCAGAAAGTGTTCAGTATTCTATAAACTGGTTTCTGTCTAGCCAGCAATACCCATCCTTCATCAATACTCTCATGCTAGTCTCTTCTTCTATTTATCGAATTTTTCAAGTAGAAGAATCCTTTAATAACGCAATTACTGTTGAAGTTACACAATATCTTATTCCTGCGGTATTTAGCTCAAGGGCATTATATTATTCAATATAGAGTTATCATATCATTCTTAGCTTTGTCGTTAAATCTAGAAAAAGCCGTCCAATACTGAGTACAGTGTCGTGAGTCTAATACTCCTGATCTGGAAAATGCCGGGCTCGTGTCCAGCTTGATCTAGGTTAAAACATTGATCCTGGCTTTTAGACTGGCAGCACAGTTTAGAATTAGGGAACTACAGTACATATACATTACAAACATGTCAGGCAATTATACAATACTTGTTTTCTTCGGATTCAGACCTCTACAGTATTGAAGTAAGTGAACGAAAAAACTGGACACTAAGCCGTCTACTACAGAAATCATAGAGTTCTTAAAATAAACACTCTTTATTTAATACCGAATGAAAAATTTCTAGGGAAACGGGAAAAATTAACCTATTTTTAAGAATTCGCAACAATTCGCAAGGAACTTTATTTTTTCTTAGTGTCAATAACAACAGAATTCAGAAAGCTGAAGATTAGCTCATAGTGGGAAAATTAATTAAGTTTGTCTTATTATTCACGAAATCGAGGATTTATCCATCTTCGTTCATGAAATTCCTTAAATTGAAGGGTAAATTAAAATTATGTTGGCGGTCTGTCTAAATTTGAATCTCAAAAAGTGTCCTACATAGCAGTTCTTAGTATACGGCCAACCCCTGATAGAAAAGATCAAATATTGACAGACTGAAACGTGTAAAAGGTAAAACCCATTAAAGTAAAAACGCTAAATCAAACAGAATTTATAAAATCACCAATACTTGTATTCTATTGGTCCTTTTGAAGGGAAAATAAATATTGTATATATGCCATGTGTTGGAGTGTGAATAAAATAATTCTCTAATTAATCCTGATTTGATTTCCCACAAGCTCAATATGTTTAAACTTATTTTCACTGAAACATTGCTCAGGGAGGAATATTGTGCTAGGATTGCCATCATTTTTCAATTGTTAGCATACATATAACATATCCTAACATTTCTTAGCTCTTATTCTTAATCAAAAGCATCGTTGAATATCTTGGAAGTTTTTTCACAAAGTGTTGTAAATAAATTATTTGGTACAAAACTTACGTTGTAATTAAGTCGAAAACTTTCAATTAGTTTTTTAAAAAATGAATTAAACCCCCAAATTTTTTTTTTAAAAGTTGTGAATTTTCTGTTCCGTTGCATTTTTAAAAACTCGTTGATTTCTGGTTCACTGTTTATATACCCTGTATACAGTACACATCATTTTAATAACCTGGCTATCTAGCTTGATAACCAGGCCGGATCCATTATGAATGATTGTATTTTGTAATCTAATATCCCGCTAAACCCTGAACCAAGTGAACCCTGTATTAACCATTTTATGAATATGTAAACTTGGAATATT
This sequence comes from Eurytemora carolleeae, assembly GCF_000591075.1. NCBI lineage: Eukaryota > Metazoa > Arthropoda > Copepoda > Calanoida > Temoridae > Eurytemora > Eurytemora carolleeae. Next base: position 5,026 of record NW_019396982.1, on the reverse strand, counting down.
TAAAACCTAATAGAACTGTAATTTTGATAGTGTATGAATAGTTTCTGTGGAATTATTCAAGTTTGTGTTAAAGTTAAAAAAAAATCGGCAATTACAACATTTTTATCATTTGTCAGAAAAAGAAATTAAGCATTGGAGAGTAATCTCAAAGTTTAAAATGTAAAATAGTAGTTAATGAATGTTTTTAGTAAACAATCAGTTTTTGGGTTTAAAAATAGTTCAAGTTGTTAGGAAATGTTAAATTTCAGCCCGTTTATTGTGTATAATGGATGATAATGTATGTAATATATATTTATCAGTAAAAAAAAAATGGCTTGGTTCGAAGGATAATGTGATAATGCTAATTTTGTCTTAAAGAATTGTAAATTGATTGAGAAAGCGAGTGTATTTTATCTCAAGGGAATCTTGTATTCACATTTTCCTCAGAAAATTCTACAGATTTTTTTATTTTAGACAATTCATAGATTTTAATTTTCACATCTCAGCTTTGTATCTAAAAAGTTTCGAACAAGAACAAGTTTAACTCGTGTTTTCTAAACTAAACCAAGTACAGTACAGGAATGAAAAAAGTTGCCAACCCTGAATTGCCCAGTCGTTTAAGATGCGTTGCACTATGATTTTTCAAGATATAAAATTCCTATGATGTCATTGTTCTAAATTTTATTACCAATTCCTGAGATGCAAATTCCGCAATGTACATAATACATTATTATTTTCTGATCAAGGCACGGCATAACCTGCGTTTCGGGGGGGGGGGGGATAAATATATGATATTACAGACGTTCAGTATAATTATACAAATATAACTCAAAATTTAAAGCATTTAGAAATAGATTTTAAAAAGTTTACGAAGTATTTTTTAGAGGAGAGAAACGGACCTAAGAGTTTTTTTAACGAAATAGGTTGAGGTTATCAAAAGGACTTTAGTCGTATTTTCTACTGACTCTAATAATGGAGCGGCATGGCCGTTAGAAGCTTTGTCTGATCAAGACTCGAGTGAATAAGAGATGTTCATTTTAATCTCTTCAATTGTGTGGCCAATTTCTCAATCATTTAACCATAGGTACAACTATAGGTCGTATCTATCTATCTACACTACTCTGGTAAAGCGTAACCATAGTGTGACTGTGGTTCTGCCTATGGTAGAACGTCAAAGAAATTGGCCAGTGGTTTCTCTAAAATAAGTGACTGGCGCGTTTCTCCTGCGGACAAAATGGAGGGAAATTATGAGGATCAGATAAGTTTTAAGGAAATACTACAATATCTTGCTCATTTCTGATTTAATCAAGGTTTTAAAGGTCCATTTGTAAATTGAACATCTCCATAAATGAAAAGTCACTTTAAGATTATATTAAATTTTAACTATATCTGAATGGTACACACGAAGGAATTTGAAAGCAGTAATTTACTATGGATTACTGGTCTAACTGGTGCAACATAATCAACCTGTTCTAGTATAAACGTTTTGCGAAGAAAACCATTGAGATTCTGAGTTTCTTGAACCTTGTGTCTCAGGAGTCTCAGTGAGGAGAGGAAGGCCAGCCACAACAACTTCCGTCCGAGCCACATTCTCATCATTTTCTCGTCCGAACCACCTAGAAATCCTCGTCCTTCGATTACTATGTGTCTAAAAGTTTCTAATTCTTGTAGAGAAAACTATTTTTTGGCCACATTAGGGCATAACAAATGGATGGACTATAGTATTGCAATGATTAAATCATGTTGGAAACTTTAGAGACATGAGAATGATGTCGACCTTTATTTAGGTAAAACTAAAAACCCCTTAAAACTCTTCTGCCTCCGTAAGGGCCAACCTTCGCGATATGAAATAAATAGCAAAATATTGGGCATACCTCTGCCTATCATTATCCCCATGGAACCACCCGGAAAAAAATCTATGGTTTTCACTTTAATTAACAAAAAAGATTAAAGTTCAATAACCTCGGAATTATTTGCGACATTCTACAACAGGAATTTCTGGAAATACGCTTAAAAATGTGAACATTTTTAAGGACATAGAACTCGAAAACTTCAATTCTTAATTGAAACTTTTTTTCGATTTAATAAAATTCAATATTTCATTTATGCCCTAACGTGGCCCGATTCTTAAAGATAGTGTTATCTTGGAGGACTAGACACTTTTAAAGAATAATATTGGAAGGCCGAGGATTTAGAGGTGTTTAGAGATGTTCAAGATAGATCCTAAGTCACGATATTTGTTGCTTAGTCAAATAGAATGACAGAGTAAACATTCCATATCAAAGTTTTTCTGTTAAGAGTATTTTAATTTCCCTAAATATTTTTTTCTAGGTGTAGTTCAGCCTTAGAAAAGTGACATAGAGTCCATTAACTTCTAATTTGAGGCCATTAAGGCTATTTCTAACAAACTGTTAAGCATTTTGGCAATTTGGATATCCTGAGTCATTTTGTCCCAAAAAGGATGGAGGGGAGGGGGGGGGGTAATGCATCGTCTTCCTCTCTTTACCAAAACTTACCCTTTCTAGGGTTTTATCTTAAAAGCATCATAATTGATTTTTGACCTGGAGAAAAATGAAGGATTTTTTAGATCTTGTTTTAAAACCGAATGAGGAAATATTTGTGGTATAAAATCCATCCGAAAATATGGATTTTTTAGATCTTGTTTTACAACCGAGGAGGAAATATTTGTGGTATAAAATCCATCCGAAAAGTGAAAAGCAATGATTCCTAATTCTTAGTTTATTAAGTCATAATTTGACTGGAAAGTTAATATTTTCTCAAAAAAGAGTAAGGTATTAAATTAGATTGCTTGTTGCTTTTGATGCTTTCAAATGTTGGTCTCGATGCTTTCAAATTAAACTTAATTGATGCTTTAGCCTTCAATACAGGGCCAAAGCATCCAAAGTGTTGAAATTAAAAGACGCATAAGTTCCATAGGTACTTGATTGAAAGTACTTCACAATGTTTACATGTATAAGCCATGTTAGCCAGTAGATGTGCGTGTGTCTTTCTATGAGACTATTGAAGCAAGTTAGCTTTTCATTAGATATCTTTCTAATTTATGCAAAAATGATCTTAACACAGTTCTTGGCAGAAATTTATTTTCTATTACAAATGATTGTTCTGTCCAATGTTTGTTAAGAAACAAATGAAATATTGTGATGTCCCATTGGACCATGCATGGAAAGTTACGGTTTTACAAGAACTTTTAAATACAAGAACGAATAATTTATATGTTGAAGGACTCGATGATTACGTAATAACTGAAATGATAAATATGTTCTGTAATGAGTAATGATCAATGTCGCCTATTTGCGCATAATTTTGCATATTTTTCTTTTTTCTTTTGTAAAACTGTATATTCAAACTACACCATTTATATATGTATGTGTATCTTTGTGTGTATCTTTATAATAATAATATTATCAACAAGAGAGCCTAGAGGTCAAAACTGATGTGTTTTAAATCTGTTCTTTATGCGCTCAGTCTTTATTGTGGATTAAGGATCGTATACAGCACGCACATCTGCCCCTTTAGTAAAAGGTAATTCAACCTATATGTGGAAAAAATGTGGAAGATAACGCGCGTTGTTTTTCTGACTTGAATAGTGTTTAGTTTTGATAATTTCTCCATCACTTCTTTTAAGAAACGAATGCACAAGACACTTTTGCAGAGATTTAAAGACGCTTTTTATTCCCGGCCATGTTGATTGAGACACCCGGTTGCCACTTTTGATATTTATTTTAACACTAATATGTACGTTTTGGAGGTTTTATAAATACATTTTCTAATTCCCTAAATATATTGCTGTTGAGTGCACACTGCACATATACATGGACCTTCAGGTTGTACTTGTTATGAGTAAACAATTGAAGTATAAAGACAAACAACAATGACATTTTAAATAAGATGTGAATTACAAATCTTGCAGTTAAAAGTTTTCTGAAATTTAGGGGAAGATGCTTCCTAAATATCAAGGGGGGGGAGGGAAGGCAGTTTTTCTGTACATCAGACAATTTTGCCCCACTAGATTTGATCCTATATATTATATTAAACATTCTTTGGGCACTAAATCTATCTTTTTTAATCTCATTTTGTTTCCTTATATAAATTCTTTATAAATTCTCATAAGTTTTCAAACTATTTTGTTTTGATCTCTTTTAATATTTTTTTCTCCTTTTTTTGTGAAACATTAAAAAGATGGAAAAATTTACAGTTTGAAGTATAAAAAAAGTATAAACAATTACGCAGTACGCACATCTATCTTAATTAATAGAAATAACAGTCCACATATATATATCTACATACATTTAAAAAATATCACTATACAATATACCGTATACATTGATTTTTTTTAAATGTATTTATTTTTTAATATATAAAGATTTTAAGAGGAAAATTTTGTCTATAGACCTAACTACTGTGTGTGTACTGTGTAGTGAGTATGTAATTATGTACTGTGAGTCTGTGAGAAGTTGAGAACCTTTAACGCTCCAATGAAGAAGTATCGTAGGATGAAAATAACACTTACGTTTAGAGGTGGGCAAAGTTTTAAGTTTAGTTTTAAAACATTCCCGCTTTTTATTTTTAAGATGCACCAAAAAAGTCTAAGGTACTTAAATAGTTCATGATATGTTCTTTAAGTTTCTTTTTTATTATTTTGTGCAAAATTTTACTGTAACAAAAGAAAATAACAATAACGTTTAAACAATCGTTTTCAGCTGGTGTTTTGGCCTTTTATGTTTTGTAAGAATTTTTTTGCACAATTGTTAGAAACTGAAACGTTATTAAAGAAACTGAAAAATGTTTCCTCCCGGTGCAAGATGTTGAAATTTTATGGAATGATAATTTTTTTTTGAAATTACATTTTTCCGTGATAAAAAATATTTAGACTATTTTATAGTGATTTCCGGAAATTTTTTCGGACTCGATTTCAGTGTGAGAAGAGGGGCAAATTGATTTCAAACCAAAACTTACAAATGAGAATATAACAATGAAATACATAGATAGAATATATATATATGTGAATATTTCATTTTGTTTGACA
>NW_019396981.1:75889-135890 GCF_000591075.1 Eurytemora carolleeae | reverse complement strand
TGAAATTTGATATTTTTTTCCAAAAACAGAGGGTCTGAGGAGGTCGGCCCGGCGTCTAAGACTAGGTTTCAGACTCTAAGATTCTACCCGGGCCTATCATTAAAATACAATATTTATACTACATCACTTTAAAAACAAAACCCTAAAGTAATATTTTAAAAGCAAAATAATAACTTTCCGGTTTTTTAAAATTTAGTTTTAAATATAAAAACAGTGTAAATCCCAAAACTGTTAAATAGGACATTTTATCAACACTCAAGCATGTATTTGATGTTGTTACAAATCAAATAGTTTTACTAGTTACTTAAAAGATAACTTAAATTTAATGGGTCCATGTCCACTGCACAATTGCTGTGTCTTATGCTTATTGGACATTTTCATAACTTGGAGTCTAAAAGTCGTCTTCTTAATCCAGAGTTTTATGATTCTCACTGTATAAATATATTTTATGACTAGAGTCTAGAAGTCGTCACAATCCAACCTTTGCTCACAGACTAAATATCTGTAATACTACGCTAAGCAAATTGAAGACCAGAGTTCGGAAATAAATATTCAACAATTCAGAGTTCAGAAAAAAAATATTGTAATAAATTTAAGAATGTTCTACTCATTAAAATAATTTGTCCAATATAAGTTAGGATGTACGCATTTAAACTCTAACATATGTTTACTATAAACAAACATAAAACTGAAGAAGAAAAAAACTTGATTTAACAATTTCTTATTTGTTCTATATATAATTATTAAATGTAAACAAAATAACAGCAAATTATTAAAATAATATGGCAAGCAATTAAAAAAAATACTTTTAAAATTTGTTTTTACAAGACTGTAAAAAATAAGCAATTTCAAATTTAACACTAAGACAAAACAGAAAGCTGTATCAGTATTTGCACATTGCATGAAACCGGATTTATTATTTTTTTTTCGGGGGGGGGGGATATTAATTGCTGTGCATAGAGGCCCCCCCCCCCCCTAACTTGACATTCATTGTAGTTCCTTTGTAAGCTATTTGCTGATATTTATTATGTACGTATTTGCAGTAAAGTATTTTTTATCACCTTTAAACACTGCAGTTGACGTAAACACACAGTCAAAGAGAAATTTGACTTACATATTTGAGAAAATCTGGTAAAAAATTTAAAGATTAATAAAAGCATGACGGTATATTAACGCATAATAAAGAAATCATTTTTAAACTGTGAATTACAGGTTTAAAAAGATTGTCAACGTGATTTAAAGTAATTCTCAATTTGAAAAGTTGAATTTTGGATATCCTTGTTTTTCTGACTTAAAATTCGTAATTTTTGATTGAGGAATCTCGATAAATGTGACTTTTGCCACAAACCCTGATTTTCTAAAAATTTTATACATATATCTTTGCAACCCAATATCGTTTACCTTTGATATTTCAAACTATATTAAATTATTTTAGATCACATAGTCTAAATTTGAAATATGAAAGGTTGACACCATCAGGTTCCAAACATATATGGATTGGAAAGTTTGTGTTTCTGTCAAAAATCAATTTCTTTACAGACATATTTTGAATTCCAAGATTGAAAAATGACGACATTATGTTGCTCTAACTAGGATTAAATGTAAAGATGGCATGAGAATGTGAATATAAATCATAGATTATATTGATCAGGTTGATGAATCATCTATAGGAACAAATATTAGGCATAAAATAAATATTGTTTACGTCACAATTACACAAACCGCGTCAGATGATTCATTTTGATTAATTTCTAGAATCTTTAATGAAAAAGAATATTAATGGTCAGCATAAAGCGCAATAAAAGCTGACATTCTTAGCTCATTTTATTAAAAAGGAATTGAGTCTTTTCCACAAAAACTCTGATTATAAACCCTATATCTATGCAACCCAATGCTGTAGACATTAGGAATTTCAAACACTGAATTATATTGGATCAAATAAACTGAGATTGAAATAAAAAAGTTTATACCATCATTGTGCAAAGATATCAGAGTTGAAAACTTTAGAATGGAATATCCCTAATCCTGATTTGTTAATTAATCTGGAGATTAATAACATGAGGAGGACAAGCAATATTTAATCTGGAGATTAAGAAAAAAGGAGATCAAGCATTGATCTCGATATTCAGCTCAGGTGTCATAGGTAAAGAGATTAGAAAATTTAAGATTGTCGCAAAGATTTAATTTCTTTGAAAGAAATTAAACCTCTTTGGCACAAAATTAAATTTTCTAAATTTTTAGTTTGAAATATCATATGTCTACAACCTGGGTTGCAAAGATATGGGAATTAGAAAAATTTTCGAAAAAAAAGGATTTACAAAATAAAAATGTATTTCAATTTTCTCATTATTTGCAGCCTTTTATTTTTGTAAATCGGCTCAGAAAAGAAGTTGTTATTAATAGATATTTAAAGGTTAGAGTAAAGAAATAAAAAAAGATGTTTCTTGCATTTTCCTAAGGTTAAAAGGGTGAACAGCAGGGGATCAGGAAAGGGGGGGGTGTATCCATGAATAGGGGGGGGGGGGGGTTTTTTTCTTTATGCTCTTGTTGTACTAACTACTGCCTGTGACTGCCTGAATTCTGATTATAAACCATTTCCGGTCTAACAGTTTAGCTAACAGGGTTAACTGTTTTATATCTAGAATTTATTTAATTAAACCTGTTTTCTACAGAATAGTAAACTTCTTTGTTGTAAGTTTAACGTGGTAAAGGCTGTGGTGTCGCTTTTAAACATCTAATTTGATAAATGTTTAATGCCATCATCGCAATTGACAGTATTCTTTTTTTCATTTGTGGATTTTCAAAGAAATTGTTTTAATCGAAACAAGCATTTTTATTTTTAATGTTTCTTCACAGTTGTCTATACAATATTATAATTCTTAATAACCCTCAAAATAAATAAAATTTAGAGAAAATTTTTAGTGACACTGAAAGTTTTATCGTCACAACACGTCAAAATAAAGTAAATAGGATTGATATATATAATATCAAGGATTTAATGCAAGGAAAGTGATTTCAGAGGTGTGCCCATTTTTTTTACTGCAGTGTACTGTCTTTAGGCGGAAGATTAAACACAAGACGGATATCACATGCCTGACATGGAATCCATTTTCACAAAAAAATCTATGAAATATTCTGTTCATAGGTAACTATTATGTGAATTTTCAAAATTATCAAATTAAATGCTTTTAAACTCCTCGGATACTAAACGAACACTGATGCAACTATTCTTGTTTACAAAGTACGCCCTGAGAGTACTGGTTTCAATATGTACGCAGAGAATTCGCGACCGCAATTAACTTTCCTTGCATTAGTACCTTGTATAATATCATATTCTTAAAATCATATTAAAAGCAATAGAACAGCGTTGTTTTGAATTTCTAATATATAAACTGATGAACTTCCTATAGCTCCTCATACTTGTACATATAATCAAATCTAGAGAACCTACAACGTCAACAAGGCGTACCAGTCATATTATATATAAATTTGGCTTGTCTGTTTGTCTGTTTGTCTGTCTGTCTGTTTGTATCCAATAAACGTCAAAACGGCTGAACCGATCGGGCCCAAATTTTTTGTGGGACATCTAGGGACCCCAGGGAAGGTTTATGAAGGATCAAAATTTCAAATATTTGTCTCCATCAAAATTCGATCGTTATTAAATTTTTGAAAATTTTGAAAATCCGCGAAATTTTTTGTGAAAATCCGCGAAATATTTTTGTTTTGTTTTACGATGTACACAAAGAGAACATGTTTACAATTAATTTAGAAGATGGGCGCGAAGCGCCCTCTAAGGCTAGTGTTATATATTGCTACATCATTTATATTTGTCTCAAATAACTTATATTAGGTCAATACATGTATTGTCTTCAAGAATCAAGTAAAAGTTGTATTTTTTATTTAAAAAGAAAAATATTGAACTTTCAGTGTAACTGACATTGCTCGATAGTTTTGAAATGAAGAATGAAATCACATATTTTAGTCTAATATACCCGTACGCGCCTCTCTTTTTCTTTATATCTTAGCTTTAAATGTATTTTGTAAAAAAATAAGAAAATAAAATTAAAAAGTATAATGGTGGATTTGCAAACAATTGATAAATGATTAATGTTTATTGAATCAAATGTACAATCATAAAGACCAGCATGTAAAATGGAATAAATTAAATAAAATTTTTTTTAATTTTATTAACTTATTTTGAATGAAGATAAGCTAGGTGCATCAGAATTAAATTGTTTTTTATTTATTTTATTTTGTCTCTTTCATGTAATAGGGTAATACCTGTTTTTTTTCTGTGATTTCTCCAATTTGTTCTACTTTTTCTTTTCTTTCTTTTCGTGACAAAACTCTAACCAGTTTCACTTATCTATTAGACTCTGAACTGTACTGTACTGCAACTTGACGTTATCGGCTAGTTGTACTGAAATATTTCAAAAAGAGTTTGTGACGATGTATGTGTTTGATTTGAGTAAAGATGGCTGAAGGTTGAGATAGATAGATAGTCTCAAGGATGATAGATAGATGGATAGATAGAGGATGGAGGTTTGAGCATATATTGTGTATACAGCTAACAATACAGTTCTCCTATTCTTTACATTTAAAAAATAATATTTTACATTTAAGTCAACCCTTTTTACGTTCATAAAAACATAAAATCGAATAAAAAAAATTCAAGTAAAATTCTTGAAGAACTTGAAAATATTGAGAGAAAGAGAAATTGAGAAAGTCTGTTGTGACGAAACATGAAAGCTTACGCTTTCTTTTTACACTTTCTCAGACAAATATTATGATTAGGTTGATATCAATCAAAGTTGTTGATTTTTAACTTGAAAAGGATTGTAAATCCCATTTATCAAAGGTAAATCATACATAAGATTAAAATCTTCTTTGTTTTCAATCAAAATTTCTCTTATTTAATTTACAGCTATAAAGAAATAAAACATTTTGCATTTTTCATATTTGTATATTTATAAATGAGCTTTTCTCAAATTTGGGCGTAAAATCAAAACTAGAGGAGCTACGATGTCACAAAGTCGTACAAGTATAAATGTTGCACAAATTTGACCCTCTTTTTTATTCTAGTTGGAAGTGTATTCTCTTTCCAACGTTGTGCAAAAAGCTTTACAAGTTATGAACAGGGAACAGGAATAAAGGGAAAGGAAATGGCGCTGGTCCGGCTAGAGAAAGCCAGTCGCACTGCTTTGCAGACCAGTACAGTAAACTGACACACACTCTTCTGGTACAGACACACAACATGACTACAGTCAAGGAAATTGTAGAACAATGTCGTCGATTATAATTAAATTTGAATAACGAGTAGTTTATTGTAAACTTTAATAAAATTATATTCTTTGCATAAAAATTTGGCTTTTTAGTGTTGACTTAAATATGTAAATAATATATTACATGTATATTAAACATATTTTTATTAAACAATTAACAATAAACAAATGTACTCTCCTAGACTGTACAAATCCCGAGATTCTTACGTACTGTTGTAACAAATTCTAGAAAACACGAAGACGATTACTACTGTGTAGCGAAGTTGACCGCGGAAGATTCACAATACTATAATACTATATCCGCTCCAAATGTGTCTCCTCATGTTCCCCCCCCCCTTACCGCCTCTACTTGTGGGGAACAGCGTCAGTTAGCTTTAGAATGTCGAGATGTGAACACCTCTGATCTGGAACTACTAACTCCTTCATACTGCCGCCGATGTCTACTCTAGCAACAAATGCTGCTAATGTCTAAGCCTCCATCATGTCCAAATCCACAAAGCAGTCGCATGTCCCGGGGTTGAGAGGCAATTCAAGTTCCTCCCTACACATGTTACAGACTGCAAACCCTCCAGGACCGTCGCCTAGATGTGAACCCTTTGCTGCCAAGATGCTGACACCTGTGAGCTGACCATCATGAAGCTCCAACTGTTCCATTCCTTTCAACACTATTAATCAATGTTATTTCATTTTCAACCGTTTAGATACTCCCAATTAAGGGCCAATATTTTTAAACTTTGCTTTTATTTCTCATTTCATGCTATTATTCAATAAAGTTACCGAATATCCCTGTTGTTCTTTTATTTGTGTCACCATTGTGTCAACAACTGTATAAACCTACAGTACAAACCTTTGGTACAGTAAAATGACACACACTCTTTTGGTACAGACACACACACATGACGTTTCCGCCCCCTGGTTATGAATCAAATTTTTAGACCGCGTCAGCTTTGAAGTGTCGCGACTCCATATAAATACTTCAACGTGCCACGCGCTTGTTTCAATCTCCAGTTAAAAAGGAGTGGTTGGGATACCCCTAATATATTTTAACTCCAAATTTCCGGTAATTTACCAAAATAATGTTAATCATAAATTACATACTCTACATAGTTATACACATATTCATTTAACAAAAATCAGGGATTACTAATAAAATTAGTTTATGTTTTTTATGTAGCAATTTAAATAATGTGCAAAATACTTGCAAAATTTTCAAAAAGTGGGTCAAAAAAGATCGATAAAAAATTCCCTGAAAAAAAATGAATGAAGTTATCGTAAATTTCTTTAGTTTAGTATTACACAGATGTTTAAAGTTAATGTATTTAACAGAAAAAAAATCATGCATTATATGACCTATTATAAATAGTCTAGTCTTCATCCGCCCTCACTTTCCCCATAGATAAATAAATAAACATAGATAGCTTATGTACGCAAAATCACCAAGAATTGTACAGTCCGAGAACTCATACTTCTAGGGGTCAAAGTGTACTTCAATGAAAAGCGGGGTGGTTTGGTATTTTAATGGATTTCATAATAGGGTGTAAAATAACTCCGGGAATGAAACTATTTGAACAATAATATTTCACTAAGCAAAATATCATATTGACGAGAACTGAAAAAGAATATGAGAAGGACTAAACTAACTTAAATTTCTCTCTACAGAACTCATGTACACCACAATTACTCAATGACAAAAGAACAGCCAATGTTCACAACCGACCTAGTTAATCTATATAATAGTAATATCTTTAAAACATCTCTGTACATTTATATCTTTCAAGATTAAAAATGTCGTCTTATGCGCAATCTAATGACTTTCCCCCTCTTTTAGTTACTGTACAGACACTTTCCCCCCCAGAGGGTGAAATTAATGTAAGTGGTCGATAGGGTTTGTGCGCATTTTTACTGAGACGTGCCACAGTCGCCACAGAGCCCAAAATTGAGTTTCGGCATAAAACTATCGGAACCCGAGTTTCGTGAATGGGTGTAATCAAAACAAAAATTGTAAACAAATACGGCCAGAAGATTCTTTGGTATCTTGGCACTATACAGCTTTTGCTCGCCGAACAAATTTTGAGAAAAATCATGGGAAAAAATATTGTAAATTATGTACACCAAAAATATATATATTATTTAGTATTATTAATATGGTTTGAATATTTTTGGCTATTTCGTAGCAAGATGAATTATTTTAGGAGTTAAAAATATCTGTGATATATAAGCACTGTGATTTTTAGAAAAATGTCTCTTCTCAAACTAAGAAGTAACAGGTTAAATAAAAGATCTGTTATGAGGCAATGCTAGATTTATAACGGTACCCTTAAAAGCTTGCTAGATCAAGTATAACTTAGATATTCAAAGATAAACACGTTTAAACGTAGAAAAACGACAATATCTTCCTCATTATTGATCAGATGAATGTTTTTAGTGTACCATTGTGAATCGGGCATTGCCAAATTTGTTTCAGACAAAAACTGGAAAATATTTTTTGTTGATTAAAAAAAATGAAGAACGAAGAAAACTTTGTTGAGTGAATATTTTTAGAGAAAAGTTTTGATAATATTTTGTATTTCACTTTATGAAGAATTGTCATTTGTAGATCAGTTTATTAAAAATTATCACTTTTTTAAAAGATTATAATTTGAAGGTCCTAATCCTAATGTAAGACGATAAAATAATAATAATTTTTTGCATAATCAATAGTGCGGAATTCACATCGTTCCCTGCAAAGAATCTGCAGGTGAAATCAAATTTATTTTTATAAAATAAAAGTTAAATAAATCTTTAACGTTTTTAATCATATGCACGAACTTTCCTTGTTGAAGAGTTCTTGAGAATATTACTAATATTTTGAATTTCTCATTAAAAGTACGTATCTAATCAAAACAATAGGCTGTAGGAGGTCACAATGTTGTACCAGTAATTTCACATAAATTTCACCTCCTCAGCTTTTGTCTAGTTTGCTGCAGTAGTGATGTTTACGGTAGAAAATGTCTGTTGAAGGCATTGATAAAAAGACATACAGCAATTGAACCCCAAACTGACATTTTCTTTTTTCTATGTTTTCGTAAATTTTCACTATAAAGTTGTGATTTGCAACTAACCTTATATCAAAGTATAAATCACAGTGTACTAGGAGCCTCAATTTTTACCCATTTAATTAAGATTTTATTTTTTGTTATTTTTTGTTGGACTTAACATATCTTTCAACGTTATCCTGGAATTCAAATCTTTGCAATTTGAAAGTTAATTCATGCAAAATGGGCTAGACTTAAATCGATAGCCAATCATAAAATGACAAGTTTTTAAATAAAATTTTTGTTATTTGGGAAATCTTTGGCATTTTAAAGTGGTACTCTACAGGTACGGTTTCCGACCAAATATTTATTGAAAAAAATTCACGAAATATCACAGAAGTAACGAAGGAAATTCATCTAAAATTTTCGCAAATTTTTTACGAAATTTTCAACCTCATTTTTGCGACATTTTCCTTCAATTTTCTTCGATTTCAATAGATTTTTTATTGTTCATCCTCTGACTTAACTAAAAAATAATGAAAAAATAAGCACGTCACGAAAGATTAAAGTTGTGACCTCCATATCTACATATTTATATTAAAGTTATGACCTCCATATTTACATATTTATATTAAAGTGTTGACCTCCATATTTACATATTTATTTTAAAGTGTTGACCTCCATATCTACATATTAATATTAAAGTTTTGATCTCCATATTTACATATTTATATTAAAGTGTTGACCTCCATATTTACATATTTATATTAAAGTGTTGACCTCCATATTTACATATTTATATTAAAGTGTTCACCTCCATATTTACATATTTATATAAAAAGTGTTGACCTCCATATTTACATATTTATATTAAAGTGTTCACCTCCATATTTACATATTTATATTAAAGTTATGACCTCCATATTTACATATTCATAAATTGTTGTTGTTTAGACTCAACGCCTGCAACGAGCCCGAAGCCTAGATAGAGGTAGAAACAGAGGATTACAAGAAAGAACAGAACAAAGGTTTATTTAAAGATCACTTACTTGGACATTTCAGAAAATTTTTGGACATTTTTGGCCATTTATGGTCATTCATTGGACATTCTATGGATCAAATTTCATAGATGGTGTAAAAAAAATCGTAAAAAGAAATTTTTATAGAAAGGTATTTCATAGGAATAAATTTCACGGGAATACACCACAACGAAAAAAATTTCGTAGGAAGACATTTCTTATATAAGTTTTAGAAAGACATTTCATTAAAAGACATTTTATGGAAAGGATTTTCGGAGAGAGGCAATATGTAGAAAGACAATTCGCAAAAAGTCATTAGTAAAAAGAAATTTTATAGGAAGACAGCTTTAAGAAAATCATTTCGTAGAAAGGCATTTCTTATATTAGAATATATTTAGAAAGCTATTTTATGGAAAGGCATTTCGGAGAAAAGCAATGTAGAAAGAAATCTGGGAAAATATATTTTATAAGAAGAGAAGAAATTTCATTTTTTTCGAAATATTTTCTATAGAAAAAAATGTAGATAAAGAAATTATATAGAAGATATTTTGTAGAAAGACGTCTCGTAAAAATACATTTCAAGGGGAGACTTTTCAGAGGAAGAGATATCAAGGAAAAGAAAGGACATTTCTGAGATAAGACATTTCTGAGATAGGACATTTCTGAGGTAGGACATTTCTGAGATAGGACATTTCTGAGATAGGACATTTCGAAGATAGGACATTTCTGAGATAAGACATTTCTGAGATAGGACATTTCGAAGATGATAGGATATTTCTGAGATAAGACATTTCTGAGATAAGACATTTCTGAGATAGGACATTTCGGAGATAGGACATTCGAAGATAGGACATTTCTGAGATAAGACATTTCTGAGATAGAACATTTCTGAGATAGGACATTTCTGAGATAGTACATTTCGGAGATAGGACATTTCGAAGATAGGACATTTCTCAGATAGGACATTTCTGAGATAGGACATTTCTGAGATAGGACATTTCTGAGATAGGACATTTCTGAGATAGGACATTTCTGAGATAGGACATTAATTCTGAGATTATAGATTTTAAAGTTAAGACTTTACATAGACATTCATTTAATAAAAAAATATTTTACATATATTTGAAATTCTTAGGTGTACAGTGTACACCATCAGGTTGTAATATTATATAGGGATTTTAGTTTGTGGTGCAAAGACCCAATTTCTTTGGTCAGTTTCCTTTCCTATTTCTTTTCTACTCTAATCGGAAGTCAATTTTATCGAAAATTTGCGATTGAAAACTATACATTTTTAAAAATGTACATTTTTAAAAAGAAAAGTTAATTTAATTCGGTTTTGCGGTTTCTTTAAAGTTTAAACTCTAGCTTTATATGTTTTTATCATTTTGAATTTTTGAAAGAAACTAAGTTCTTGATCTAAACTCTAATTTCATATAATTTTAAATGCTTAAGGTTTTCACCAACAAGTTGCAGACCTGTTGGTGAAAACCTTTGTTATTTAAAAATTTTTATTTCCAAATTGTTTAGATTAGGAGGAACATTACCATCATACAGGAGTAAACGAGCAGTTCTAAACCAAGATGTTAAACCTGTATCACAGTTTACCAGCCTTAGGTGAGAAGGGAAAAATGTGCACAATTATGAAAATATTTCACAAAAGTGCCAATAAGATATTTGTCTTCAAAAACTGATTTCTGAAACGTAGAAATCGTAAAAATCTTCTTCCCCCCCCCAAAAAAAACAAGGCAATTATTATAAATCCGCGGAATTTTTTATTATTGTTTTATCGATGAAAAATGCAGAAAGATTGGCCCCCCCCAAAAAAAAAAGATAAGACATTTCCCTCTATATACGCAAACAAATTCAAATCATAATTTCCAAGTTATGATTCATGTCTTACATGAAACTTTTCCATTTTTATATTTATATATTTACAATCTGTAATGTGACAGTTAAACAATTTAAAAACATCTTTACCTAGTCAATTATAAGAGAAAAACAAAGAAACGATTTATAATTTTTGTATCATGAAACATTTTACTGAATAATTAACAAGTTTTTCTTTGTAATAATATGAATTAACATGTTAGGGCAATTAGTTTCAAGCACTAAATACTGAACATAGTAATAAAGCTGTTAAAGGGACTGTAAACGTTATTTCAAGTGACACACTATGCAAATATTGCAATGTCAGATTCACAACGGTGCCCTTCAAACCTTTATCAATAATCCGGAAGATGTCGTTGTTAGAGGGGCCGACATTGCCGACAATTGGTACTGTCCGGGGCTTCTGGAACAGTCCCAAAGTCCCGGGACTATCCCAGACTTTTGGGTCTCTAAGATTGAGAAATAAACCCGATGGTGTTGGTACTCTGGGTCTTTGGGACAGTCTCAACGTGCCGGGACTGTCCTGCGCCTGAAAGGGTTTAGGAACACGATTTGGAGGTATTTGAGAAAAAATATTGGAGTTTAGTCATGTTGCTACCGAAAAATTCTACTTTTGGCCCCAAAACATTTTGAGGATCGTCTTGGTTTCTGCAAAAGAATGCTTCATCATTCCTCCGAGGACTCAAAACAAGATTTTTTTTCTTACATGTCTCCTTCTGAGCTGTTACATCCTACCAACCCCAAAAGTTATATTGTTTGGAGCAATACTGTTTATAGTGATTTAACATATTATGTTCCAGTTCCAAATTTCCACTCTTAGAAAGGGTGTGTGTAGGTGCTTTGTGGGGCAAGATCTTTTCTGGCCTCACAAACCTCCACAACTAATATTGACCTGGAATATTACTGTATTAACATCCTTAAGACAAATGTGTTTTAAATATTGAAAAAAATGCATTTAGAGGTTTCAAATTTAACCTTGAACCTGTTCCAGACATGTCTCAGTTAATATTTCAGCAGGACGGCGTTCGTACTGACACTGCCCTCAGAAAATATTTCACTTCTGGAGCAATGGTATAAGAATAGATCATCCAGTTTCTAGTTGAAAATCTGGAGCAATGGTATGAAAATAGATCAACCTTGACCAGTTTCTAGTTGAAAATCTGATGGCTATTCTCGATGATAAGCTTGAGGACGTCCAACCCCGAATATCCAGTCTCCAGTCTCTGAAAAAAGACTCTAGATAGCTTTTACTAACCCGCCAACTCTTTTAATCCACCCTTTATATATGATTGAATAGGAGAGGGTTTACACTGAATGGAAATCCAATTCTAACAAAGGAGGAAGAAGAGGAGATTATATCCAAGGTACAATTTATATTATTGTTATATTTTCAGGATTTTAGGTCGTCTTTACAGTCTCATCCATTGTGGGTAACTCTGTATCAATTTAAAGAATTGCATCGAGAATGTCTCAAATAGCAGGATTAAATCCGAATCAAGTTTGAATTTGATCACATATAATTTTATTTCTATTTGTAGCGTCATAATAGGAGAAAATACAATATAATCTATTAAACGCTATTAAAAAAAAATTTTAAAATGTGAATAAAAACTTTTGAAGGACGAGGATTCGGCCTGGGTTTGGTGGGCTATCTATCTATTCCTTTTCTGCCTGAGTATAGCAAACTTGATCACATCTATTCTTGTAATCAGGTAAACATTGCAATAACCATATTTTATGCCCTAACTTGACCAGATTTTCTAGAAATATAGTATTTTCAAGGATTGTCAAGTCATAAACAAAAAAATGCCAAGTCAATGTGAATCAATGTGTGTCCTGAATGAGTATCCAGAATGTTTGTCCTTATTAAGCGTCTATGATTTCCCTTCAAATGTGCGTCCTTATATGTGTTCTCAATTAGCGCCCCTAACAATGCGTCCTCCTCTATGTGTGTTCTTAATATGCGTTTTCAGTAGTTCCTCCTCATTGGGCGTCCTAAATTTGCGCTCTTAATAGTGCGTTCTCAATGTGTTCGTCGCCAGTGTGTGCTCTAATAGTGCATCCTCAGTGTGCTTTAATAAACATGGGAATTCAGTGACGAATTGGATACCGTCTCTGTTATGAATTAGCATTGTAATACCTGATTTCAAAAGCCATAATTTTATTATGTATACTAGAGAGAGTTTATTTTATGAAAACGGTAAATGGTTGTAAAGAAGTGTCTATAATGTCTCTGAAAGATAAACAGTGAAGACGGACAAGTTTACCTTGTTTCAGTCAAAACATAAACAAACAAATTGTAAACAAAACAGACGAAAATTTTACGGATTACAGTTTTCTCAGTAGGTATCAGTACTAAATAAATTATTTTAAAAGACGATATCGAATTTGTCACTGAATTCTCCTGTTTATTGGGACACCATAAACGACCTCAGTTTCCAATCATTGTTATAAAATATTTTAATATTTTTTACAGATTACTAGGTGTGGGGCTAGGAGGCCTCGAATACCTGGAAATATCGGAGGCTGAAAGCGAGGTTTTGATGTGGGGAGAGGCTGACCTAGGGAGTATTTTAGTAAAGTAAGTTGATTAAAACTCAAAGCTAGAAGAACCTGGAAAATAAAGTATTTTTGATAACAATAATCCCCAAAAACAGTTTGGAATAGGAAAACTGCAGTTAGACTTTTGACCCAATAAACATGGGAATTCAGTAACGAATTCGATACAGTCTTTTTAAATAATTCAGTATACACTAAAACAGACCCATTTCACGCAATACATTGATTTTTAAGCTTCTGGAATATAACGATTATCCATGTTTGCTTTGTAACAACATAAAATACAACTAAGATCGCATAAATGTCGACTTCCATTCCAAAGTTATAGGTCTTACTGTAGATATAGATTTGTCGATCTTCATTGTGCTGGAATCTTATTTGATACATTCATTTCAAGAAGTAGAGGTGCAATAAATACGACATTATCCAAATAATTTAATTTTTGCTAAAAAATACCTTTGAAAGTTGCAAAATCTTAAAGATATATATAGTCAATCCCATAATTGACAAATATTGACACATGACAAATGTTATTAAAGCCATTTTTTAAATATGTAAGCTTTAAATCTGCAGCTCAAATGACAAAAAAGTTCTAAAACGAGGATCGAACGATCAAATTCGTTAACTTTCTTTATCGTTAACAATTATCCACCGTTTAAGAACAGCTGGAACCGTTCTTGATCAAGAGCACAAATAACGGAACAGAACAGAACAGGGATGGAACGATAGGACAAACGATCCAACTGAAACGAGAAACGAAAGATTAAAAAAGGAACACGCCAATCCGTATAGTTGCAGCCGGATAATGTAATTTGACCTTTTTGCTTCGGTACCTTCAGGCGTAATCAAAATTTTTGTAGTTCACTGTTTTTGATCCGCTCCTTTCTAAAAGTTCTAAATTATTTTAGGGATGGTGAGATAACTGGATATGAGGGAGAACCCCTTCACTTTGCATCTAAAGATAAACAGGTAACTGTAAACTCAGGTTCGTTTCAAGTGCCGCGGACTGACCTGTTACATATTATTACATATAAACTATACAAGGTTACCCACAAAGGATGTGACTTCAGAGATGATTCTACGGAATTTGATTAGTCCTTTTTCTTGCATATAGGGCTCCTTGAAGGCCAAAACTGGCATATTTCTGTGCTTAATCATTTTATAAACCATCAAAATAATCAATTAACTGCAAAAACTAAAAATCTAGCGTTACATCGCCATATTTTAAGAGTGTTGGGTCGTCTTCGCAGTCTCATACTTTATGTATGATCCCAAAAAAGGACTGAAATATCCCAATTACACTGTCTTAAGTCAGCGATAGATGTTTCATTTAATTAATGTATTTATCCAATTTGGTAATCTTATCATGCTTCAATTTGAGATTGAGAAATCCATAGAACCCTGAAGTAGGAAGACGACATTTGACTAACCGTGTGTGTGTTCGATGTTGTTATAAAGCAAATAGTTTACCAGTAGCTTAAAATTTACTTTAATTATATGAAATAGGTCTGTGTAAATACACTGCAAGCAATTGTGCTGTATTTTGCGGTCATCGGAATATTCAAAATAATAACATGATTCAAAGTCGTCTTCCTATTTATCAGTTTTATGGGTCCTATTGTATGGTTGGGTTTTTAGAATTGATCATGTTCAGATTGAGGTTCAAAGTTTTGGATTGAACGGACCCAAGCTAGATATTAGCAACAGAAGTGTTTCTCTTCAGAATATTCACGATTTCAAGTAAAGTACTTTATTTATTCCCTATTTTTAAGCAACCTAATTTTATCCTTGGACAATTTAATTTAGCAGAGTTTATAGTTTAACATATTAAAGGTATTCACTGTCAGGTTGCAAAGATCAAAGAATTAGAAAAATAGAATTTGATTTAATTTATCAATTTTTAAAAAATCAACAAGATGTCAATTGTTGTACCCTAACAATTTACTTTAGGACTGATCATTCGTCTCAAACTCTAACTTCCTGTTTCGTATATCTTTTAACCAATATAATATTGTATACCTTGCTGCACCCTAGTTCAGGAGAACTATAATATAATATTGTATAGTTTGCTGCACCCTAGTTCAGGAGAACTATAATATAATATAATATTGTATAGTTTGCTACACCCTAGTTTAGGAGAACTATAATATAATATAATATTGTATAGTTTACTGCACCCCAGTTAAGGAGAACTATAATAAAATGTATAAATATAATATTGTATAGTTTGCTGCACCCTAGTTCTGGGGAATTATTCTTCTCTTCATCGGACCCTGAGTGGAAAATTCCAGAGGTTTGTCATTTTTAATAAACTGGGCGTCCACGGCGCTTTGCCCATTTTCGATTGTAAATTTTAATTGTGGCTCTATCTGAGTTTTTTTTTAGTTCTGCCCATCCATTAACCTTCTCTGGGGTCATGTGAGGTTTTATAAAGCATTAGGGCCAGAACGGTTCGGCTTTTAGGACGCTATGCGCCCATCCTCCATTTTCTAATCCCAATATCTTGCCAGCTCAATGTCGTAGAATATTGATATTTCAAACTTTGAATTTTGTTAGTACAACTATAAGTCTAGATTTGAAAGATCGAAAATTTACACCATCAGTTTGCATAGAAATTTAGAGTTTGTACATGAATTAATGTGGGTTATTTTTATAAATCGTTGATGATTTGAATAAATGTATGACAATTGTTTTTATTACTGCAGGGTTTGAAGGAGTTGAGAGTAGATGAACTGAAGGTTGGAGAAGGTGGAATTATATCTCCACCAGGGAACCAGCTCAGGGTTCAAGCACAAGGCCAAGTTAGGATCAGGTATCAGATTAGAGATGAAAACTTTAGAATTAGATACCCTTAGTATAAGCTCAATCTAGATATTCACAAGAATGCTTTTTATTTCTGCTGAATCCGCTTTTATCCTTCTTTTTGAATATTCATACCGAATTCCCACCGATTAGAATTTTCCCGGCTTCTGATTGGCTGTTCGGGTTTTTCCATACGCCACACTGATTGGTTGAATTTAATGCAGTTTCTTGGATACAAACTAAAGATCAAAATAATCTTAAGATTAACAAAAAGAGGAGATCTAGTATGAAATTTGCGGGATGTCCACAATTCTAAAGTTTTCAGCTCGGATCTACACAATCTCTATCATCACTATAAAAAAATGTCTCGATACCAAAGTGGTGATATTCGCGACTGGACGGAATTCATTTGAATTAGCACTTTGGCAGCCAACAAATATCACTTCATTGCAACATTAATGTAGAAAAAATCCTGTAGACCATTTTAAAAGAGATTCAGTGTAACTTATTATTCAAATTTGATCTAATATTAAATATTTAAAGTGGTGCGGAGGGTAATGTTGTGGAAGGACGAAGAGTGGAGCTAATATCTCGAGATTCTATTCTTCTTGAGTCTACTGGAGCCAGGGGAGGGGTGGAGCTAAGAGGGGGCGTATCCTTGGATACCGTCATGCTTCCCAGGGGAGGAGCAGGATTTCAGGTTCAAATCAATTGAGTCTTTTCCACAAACTCTGATTTTCTATTCCTTATATCTTTTCAACCCAGTGAATTCTGCTAGATCAAATAATTTAAGTTTAAAATATCAAAGGTTTACACCATCAGATTAAGAACATAGGGATTCAAAAATTTAATTTTGTGGCAAAGACTCAATTCCTTAACATTGAAGATTTAAATAGTTCAAATGATTTCATTTTTCATTATAAAGATAATTTGTCTAAGAAAGAATCTGTTTAAATAAACTGATCAATCGCTTCAAACTTTAATTTTCCAATCCCTGTATTTTTCAAATCTGTCTGTTGGTTTAAACCTAACTTCAGTATGTTAAAGTGTTGTAAATAATTTGAATTTGAAAAATTACAGTAGAATAGAAGAAAAGATTTCCATTTTTGAAACCTAAAGACTAAAGTTACTTTCTTAAAAATTGATATAATTAAAAGAAATGGAAAGTTGTGTGGGCTCTGCACACATGTTCAGTTATGATCTAAAAACTGAATTTATTGCACTGCACACATTTATGGGTTTCCAATATTTTCTACAATTTGGCGCGAACTTTTAGACAGTATTACGTAGTTACAACCTCATTTTTAAATTCGTGAAATAATGTTGAATAAATCTTAACTTATTTTTAGGATGAAATATCTCAATATAAGCTTTGTATTTGTTTACCATCAGGGAAACTCTTTAAGGTTAATATTTGAAAAAACTAAATTCCGAAAAAAATTTTGTTTATTATTTGCAATTTATAGTTTACAAGGCAGCAGATTTTTAAAATTTTAAAATTGATTAAAATTTCGTAATTTGATTTGATGTGCGTATTATTTACTCTCAGAAAAATTAGAACCAATGAAAAAAGTGATTTAGTGACAAACCTAGCGTAGCCTAGAGTTTATCTGTGACTCATAGAAGGTTCGAATTTCCATTGACTCAAATTTTTCTGAGAGTGAATGGTATAGGAAGACGACTTTATGGCAATACTTCATTTGTGTATTTGATATTGTTACAAAGAAAACAGTCTCACTATGACATTTATTAAATCACTAATTTAGTTCAATGGGTCTGTACTCTGTACTTCACTGCACAATTCCTGTTTTTCATATTCAATGGACTTTTTAAAGTTTTAACTTCATTCCAAAGGTCGTCTTCGAATTTCAGAGTTATCTGGTTATCAGGCCGTAATGTAAAGAGATTTTTAAATTGGCGGGATTCAATGAAAAGTGTTACATATATAAATAAATCCAGCTTTTTATAAAGTAATGTTTATTTTGTTTAAGGTTGAGATGTCTGAATTTCAAGAGGTTGGATGTGCAATGGTTGATCCGAGAAAAAGTCCTTGTAAAATATAAAGGAATTGATTCTTCCTCCCACAAACTCAAATTTTCTAATACCTTTATATATTTGTAATATGATGTCGTAGAGCTTTCATATTTCAAATTATGAATATAGATTACATTAGTTATATGTAAAAATCTCAAAGGTCTTATCGTTGTAAAGATAAAGAGAAAACAAAATTTGAATTTTTGGCGGATCAAGTGTTCGGTTCCATTGTTAGTTAAAATTCTTTAATATTTAAAATATACAATTTAAACTCAAAAACATTGTGATGAAATAATAGTGATTCATTTTTCAAATCAAATTCCATGTTTTTCTGGCATAAAGTATTAAAAGAAATTTTAACAAAACAAAAAGTTTTTTTAAAAATATTATTTTTGAATTTTAATTTTTTTCACAATATTCTTTAGATAGCTAGATGATATCAGATGTAAATATTTTGACTTTTCTATATATCTTGTTTTTCATTTACTCCTTGTTCATACATCTTAATTCAATCATATTTCGGCAATTTTGAAAGTTTCAGTAATTTGCCGCCCTTCCATTTTTCCTTTACAGTCCCTTTAATATACCCCCTTTCATTTTTCCTTTACAGTCCCTTTAATATACCCCCTTTCATTTTTTCTTTACAGTCCCTTTAATAATACATTTTTAATAATTTTTCTTCTAGAAGGTTCTCTCAGCCTACAACGTTACTCCTGATTCAATAATAATATAATATAAAGTATTTAAACAACGTTTAAAACATAGAGAAATAAAACGAAGAGGTGAAACTTAGCTCAGATGTACACAACCGACCTTTCTATTAATTGATTAATAGACAGTTCGGTTGTGTACATCACGATATTTTTACGCTGTACAGAGCGATCGTATTTCTAAGGAGTGGTTTAATGTAGATATTTGAATATTAGTATTGATAATTAGATAGATTAGGTCGAAAAAATGTAAAAAATAATTTTTTGTTTAAAACAAATATCAAAGTGTGACACACTTTTCTACACCCATTTTTCAAGGGCTTTTCAAAACTATAGTTTTCAGATCTGTAGCTTTAACCATTAAAAAAGTTATGGGCTATTTAAGAGATTTTTACATTCTCTGGTTTTTTATCGCCCTGCACCCTACCTTAGGCATAAAAATTACCAAAAAATCCTTTAAATTTCTATTTATAAAAAGTCAAAAAACTAGAGGGGGGAGCCAAATGCCCCCCCCCCCGCCTGTTTAGTGTTAGGAGCTCCAGGTCGTCATCGTTGTTTCATCTTTGTGGGTAACCCTGCGTACACTATCATGTTTATGATAAAGAGTTGAAGAGAAGAAACAAAAAAAAATGTTTGAAATCAGAATGTTTGCAGTTAAATTCATGCCCTAGAAACTTAATATTTTTGACAGAACTTTTAGCTAATAAATTGAAAACCTACAAATTTGAAAATTGTCAAATAGTTGCAGTCAACATCCTCGAATTCTCTTTAAATGAAGAAAGAAAATCTAAAAATTGGTCAATTCCATCAAATCCCCCTTTAGAAATACGATCGCTGTATATACAAGTGTACAGCGTTAGATACGTAAACATATCGTGATGTACACAACCGACCTGTCTATTAATTAATTAATTTAATAGACAGGTCGGTTGTGTACATCTGAGCTAAGCTTCGCCTCTTCGTTTTATTACTCTATGGTTTAAAACATGACACATTATTAAATTTAAAATAAGAATCCGTAAAAACTATTAAACAAATATTGTAAAACCAAGACCCTTAGTAAACCATCATTGCTATACATTTTTGGTCGGAAAATCAGAAATCCCTTATTCAAAACATTCAGTTTATTTCTCTCGATAAAAAACAACATTTAAGACAATAATCCTAAATGATCGTTAAAAAAAAACAATTGTTTTTCGTTTTTAAAAACGTTTATTTGTTATAAAAACGAAACGATCGTTTTTAGTATGAACGAAATGAAAAATGAAAGTTTGTTCGATCGTTTATAAAAACGATTAACAACCCTACATGTTACACCCAGTTCTGTGAAGTAACTAGGATGTAGATTTATTACTAATTCAGTCAAGAAAGGTTCCGCCGTTCATTTTCTAAAGTTTTTAATGATTTATCTATTGAATCTACCTTAAAAGTGAATCAACTAAAAAGTTGTTGAGGACAAAATAGTTCAACCAGGAAAAAATTAAAAGTACAGCACAATTTCATATCGGTGACATGGAAACAGATCAAAACGGAAACAGATCAAAAAAATCCCGGAAGCCTCTTGATCATTTGGAATTTTATGCGTTTTCTGCTGCTTTCTCGAAAATCCCTCAAAACTCATTTTATGAGGAATTTCCCGTTTTATTATTCCGTTTCCAGAATTATACATTCGATTACGCTTTTTATGGGTTATATATTTTTAGGGATTTCTCAATATTTTGATCCGTTTCTTCTTATTTTTGATCCGTTTGATGGTTTCCAGAAAAAGCTTCAAATTCTCAGTTTGTTGATCGAATTCTTCTTTTATTCGATCTGTTTCCGCATATTTTTGGACCGCTTCTTGTTTTTAAAAAAAATCATAATTTTCAGTTTTTTAATAGTTTTCTATTTATCAAATTATGGGTATGAAGGGACTATATGCGTTATTCAAGTGGCCTTTATACAATTAGATGACAATAGCATATTCACTATGTTACCTTTGAAACCGAGGGTCAATTCACTTGAAATTATGCTTACATAGGCTATAAAGTCCCTTTAAGGTCTTTATAAAAAATGGCACTGAAATGTTTAAAACTTTATTCCTAAAATTAAAGGATCCAAAATATGCGGAAACGAATCGAATCGAAATAAAAGGAAACTGGTCAAAAAAACTGAGAACTTAAAATTTTTATTGAAAACCGAAAACCGATGAAAAGTATGCAGAAACGGCTCAAAACAGAGTGAACCAATTAACAAACAGAGATTTTTAAACTTTTCCCATAAATTCGCAACGGATCAAAAATATGCGGAAACGGATCAAAAACAAGAGGAAACATACTCAGAATTTATAACGTTTTCTGAAAACCGGAAACGGACTAAAATTATGCGGGAACGGAACGAAAAAAAAATAAACCATTCAACAAACTAAAAGTTTATAACTTTTTCGGAAAACCGGAAACTGATCAAAAATATTCGGAAATGGGTTTAAAAAAACGGAAACAGATCAATACTGAGAATTTAAAGCTTTTTCCTGAAGCCGGAAACCAAAATAAATGAGACAAATTAACTGTAAATATAAAGGAAACGGATCCATAAATACTGTCAAGTTTGTGAGGGATTTCCGGTAATTCTTGGAAAAAGACGGAAATTCCTGAAAAAATTCCGTGTTGAGGCGTTTCTGTGTTGATCTGTTTCCATGTCACCGTCAAATCCATAGAAATGATCTAAATATAAAATCTTCTCTTTGCTCTGCTCTGAACCCAGCTCCGCTGCCAGATGATATCACTGCATTGGCGGCCCAACCATGTCAGAGTCAAGTGTCATATGATAAAAAATAGAGTTCAGCAGTGTTAAAAAATAACACAATATGTTAAAAATATGTTAAAAAATAACACAGAAACTACTGAACATGAGGAGGAGGCTTTTCAAGCCAACCACCGATCAAGCAATGTTTCAGAAGTTATCAACTTTTTTGTCTTCTGCTACATGTTTATCAATCTCTTGGTGTCTAACATTGCTACATGGACAATACGTGGATACAAGAGGTCTCTCCCGTACCTCAGGATAAACATCATTCTCATCCTTAATAGCTTTCTGGTGGAAACCTTCAACGTGATCGTTTCAATCACGGTAAAACTGTTTAAATTTTAACATTTAAGTATTCCGGCAAACTCTTGAAAAAAAACCAAGTTTTTGCCGCAAACTCAAATTTTCTATGCTCTGTATCTTTGCAATCTGATTATGGAATCCTTTTTTATTTTAAACTTAGACTATTTCATCAAACAGAATTAATAATTTGAAATAGAAAAGGTCTACAAAAATGGGTTTCAAGGATAAAGGGGAAACAAAGAAAGAGATTGTGGCAAAAACTCATTTCCTTTCACTAAAATTATTGAAAAACTAAAAAAATGGAATTCTATTTCCAAGGGACTCGTTTCTGTATTCTGTTCTGTGGTTTGGATACCCTACTGGATGGCCTGTATAGTGGTAGCTGCAATCTTCTACTCAATAAACCTGGCCCTACTTATGGCCATGACAATATCGATTTCCAGGCTACTTATGATCGTCAAGGTAAACACTAAAAGTTTACTTAACATCAAAATTAGAAAAAAAAACATTTGATAAATAATGTTCTAGTTTGATGAAATGATTGAGCTTGAGCCTGAACGGTTGTCAAGAAGAATTCTTCAGTTCTTGCTTGTGACTGTCATGATTCTGATGGCATACCCAACACATGTTATCTACGCTACTGGTATCTATAAGCCACATAAAGGGACTGCAAGCGTTATTTCAAGTGACTCTCCATACAAGGATGGCTATGTCTGATTCACGACGGTACCCTTAAAAGCTTTGACTGATCAAGATTGTATTAGAAATCAATGTCTATAATTAAGTTAACTTTGAAAACTAGTTATTTTTCAATTCTCGCTTCCCTACAAAGTACCTTGCTCATTTCTACAAGAATACATTTTGAAATTAACAGAATTAAATACTTTTCATCTTTTTAACCTAGAAATATAACAATATCTTTCACATCACAGATCAGTTAAAGGTTTTAAAGGGACTGACCGGCAATGTATGGTAGTTAAACAGAGAATGAATATTATTCAGTAATTTTTTAGGAATCATTTGAGACCTATGCATATACAGGGTGTCCCAAAAAACATGGGAATTCAGTGACGAATTGGATATCATCTTTGTTATGAATTAGCATTGTAATACCTAATTTCAAAAGTCATGATATTATTATTTTTGATAGAGTTTATTTTATGAAAATGGCAAAAGACTGTAAAGATGTGTCCATAATGTCCGCGCAAGATGAACAGTGAAGACGGACAAGTTTACTCTGTTTGTATACTGCAATTTTCTTGTTTTACTAAGTACAACCGTATGCAGTCAAAACATAAACAAACACAATGTGAACATAGCAGACGAAACTTTTACAGATTACAGCTTTCTCAGTAGGTATCACTTTACTAAATCAAAGAATTATTTAGAAAGACGATATCGAATTCGTCACTGAATTCCCATGTTTATTGGGACACCCTGTATTGGTTCAGCAAGAGCGCAAATTCAAACTTTAAAATCCTCAATCCTGCATCATAAAAACGTTTTATATATCCCAAATGATTCCCTAAAAATTTTTCCACAATACTGCATTCTCAGTTCATCACCATACAATGCCCGTCACTCCCTTTAAGGGTTCTTTCGTGATTAGAGCATTGTCGTCTTTGCATGATTCTAATGTATGGGAGGGGGGAGTTGTTTCCCTTTGGAGTTTTTTTAAGGTCTAATTTTCTGTACAAGCTGGTAATGAAAAATTTGCGTTCTGATCATGCAATGCACCTTTTTACTTTTCTAGGGGGATGAATAGGCAACTTCCGGAACATTTCACGTTTTTAATCCAAATCATGCTGAGGATGATCTTAATTTATGCCAAAAAAAACGCTTTGCCAGACCTAAAATGCAGAATTTTTTTATTAACATAGGTCATGTGTCACCACCAGTTCAGTTTTGGACTGGACTAAAAAGCTCTGAATCTATCAATCCTTACCTCATACTTGCCATTGCTCTTGGACTGGTTGGTATCATCTTAACCATGGGACCATATATCTATGGAAAATACTATCTTAACAAATACCACGCTATCAGGAACCTTTAAAAACACATGTTGAAGGTTGAGATATTTATTATGTTTGTTCATCATTCAGTAAAGATTTTAATTCGTTTGTTAGCTGAATTATCCTTCATTTTCATTCTATTTTTTCAACTGAATGGTTGTTTAGTAAAATCATATTTAATACATTTTTGTTTAATGGGTTGGAAATATTCTATCATAAATGTTCAACCAAGCTGTATTTTTATTGATACATGTTATAGTCTGGAGAAAGAAGGATCGTTACAAAACATGATAGATATGAAATCTATCATTCCGGCTATAGTGCTTCTATTCGTGATCGGGCTACTGGCTTTAATCTTACACGATGTCGATCATAGTCTCATTCCGTTCAATGCCGTCCTGTTGGTAAACCTCATCACTGGGGTTCTTGTTAATTTCGCTCACAATCCAAACATCAAACAGTTTTTCTTCCACAAGATGTCCTCAGAAGAAAACCATCCTAAGAGAGAAATTAAGCGGCTACAAAACCTCTATCTTAAAGATAAAACTTGTCAGAGTAGGAGTATCTAATGTAGTGGAAAATTCTTAAACGTCATTAAAGGGACTGTAATCGTAAATTCAAGTGACCAGCCATGCAAATATGGAAATGTTCAATTAACCCTATTCCTGCTGGGGGGGGGGTCAATTTGACCCACCCCCCTGTAGTTTTTTTTACATAACTCAAAAAGTATTGGTCTGAGGCTGTTGAAATTTTCTGACTTTTCTTACAAACCCAAAGCCCTCCCTTTAGGCCTAAAACCGGGCTTTAATACTAACTGCCTGAGTCCTCAGGCACACTGCCTAAATGACTGCTTTTGCCTGTAACAAACTAAATCTTTGTTTTGACCCACTTTCACTTGTCAGATTTTGATAAAATTTAGCTTTTTGGAAAGCCTATGACATAAGAAAACGGATTACACAAGTTTTGCGAAAAAAAATTGCAATTTTTTGCAAACATCCTGTCAAAGGAAATTTGCACATTTTTAGTTTTTCTTGATTAAAAATCAGGTTATTTTAAATTTTGCAAAAATTTTTGCATATTTGAAATGGCATGGTCAAGGGATTTTTAAAAATGTATAATTTTTCATTTTTTGGACAAATTTTTTTTGCAAACATTTTTACTATTTAACTGGATTTTGCGATAAAAAATTCAATTTTTGCAAATTTGCAATTTTTTTTGCAAATTCTAAAAGTAGAGCACAAGAGCTTTCTAATGATGTATCATTTGTCATATTTGGACATAAAACATGGGATTTAGAGGGGGGGTCAAATTGACCCCCCCCCCCCCAGCATATCCTGGTTTTCAAGTACCCCAGCAGGGATACTCTTTAATCTACAAAAACGCTTTCAATTCTTAAACACTTTGTTTGCTGTTTTAAGCTTTAAATTCAAGTGGTTTTCAACAGGACTCTCTTTACTCAATGAAGAGTCAAAGGTACCGTTGTAAATCGGGCATTCCCCTCTATGCATAGAGGGTCACTTGAAATTAAGCTTACAGTCCCTTTAAAATCCTATTTTTACTCAAATGTTTACCCCCAAGGATGTGTACCATCTTTTTTCAAATTTTGCCAATGAAGAAAAAAAAGTATCAAAATTTTACTTTATCTTTTCTAATAGAATTTTACTTTATCTTTTCTAATAGAATTTTACTTTATCTTTTCTAATAGAATTTCTAAAAATTTTCTAATAGAATTTCTAAATATTTTCTAATAGAATTTTACTTTATCTTTTCTAACAGAATTTCTAAATATTTTCTAATAGAATTTCTAAATATTTTCTAATAGAATTTTACTTTATCTTTTCTAACAGAATTTCTAAATATTTTCTAATAGAATTTCTAAATATTTTCTAATAGAATTTTACTTTATCTTTTCTAATATAATTTTACTTTATCTTTTCTAATAGAATTTTACTTTATCTTTTCTAATAGGATTTCTAAATATTTTCTCGTTTTCGACTTAAAGTAAGTCAGTCATTCTTAATTTATTCTCTCAAAAAACCCTATATACACAGGATTATCCTCAAAGGATGAGACTTTAATAACGACCTAAAACTCTTTAAATCTAATGATTTGATTTGGCGTTATATCATAAAAATATTCTTTTAATGGCCTGCTAAATGATATGTTAAAGAAAAAAATAAGTTTGCAGCCAAGGGGGAGCTGGAATGTAAGAAAAAATAAGTTTGCAGCCGAGGAGGAGCTGGAATGTAAGAAAAAAATAAGTTTACAGCCGAGGGGGAGCTGGAATGTAAGAAATAAATAAGTTTACAGCCGAGGGGGAGCTAGAATGTAAGAAAAAATAAGTTTGCAGCCGAGGGTAAGCTGGAATGTAAGAAATAAATAAGTTTACAGCAAAGGGGGAGCTGGAATGTAAGAAATAAATAAGTTTACAGCCTAGGGGGAGCTGGAATGTAAAAAAAAATAGGTTACCAGCTGAGGGGAAGCTGGAATGTAAGAAAAAAAATAAAATTACAGCCAAGGGGGAGCTGGAATGTAAGAAAAAAATAGGTTACCAGCTGAGGGAAAGAAAAAAACGTTATAAAAGAAGATTTCAATAACGACAATTTAATCATTATCTTTTAAAGACAAATCTAAAATTAAACACACAAAGTGTTTAGAAAAAGGAACCTGAATCCTTTTAATCTGGACAAAGGCCGATTTAATGAATTTGAACTGCCTACTGCCGGTTCAAATTCCAATCACCGATTCTAATCCTTCCTTAATCTTTAACTTTGAATCGGTGGTTTAGCGGCTCAAATTAATCTAATTCAATCTCAGGTTCATTTTTCCATATTCACGGTTAACCCTGAAGCTATGTATTGCCTGGGGGGTGTCCTTTATTTTATTTTTGTTCAAAAAACAAATATCAAAGTGTGACACATGTTTCTACATTCATTTTTCAAGGGCTTTTCAAAAATATAGTTTTTAAAATGGGACCTAAAATGTTTGTTTAACACAACAGTCCTATGTAGAACTAAAACACAATTTATCATATTGTGACAATTTGAACTGATATTCGATATTTTCTCAGCCTGATAAATTCAAATGTTAACATGAATAATTTATAGATTGAACTTTACGAAAGGGTATAAATAGCATTTTGTCTCTCCACAGAATCTAGCGTCAGAAGATACAAATAAACACAATCTATTAGATCGCTCATTCCTAAAAATTAAAAAATTGGGGGGATGTCTCCCCCCTGAAAGTATTTTGGGCACAGCTAGCAAGCCATTTAAAGGCGGAACTATACAGCATAGAGTTTGTAATTTCAAACTTTGATACAGTTTTGGATACTAGAACTAGAACTAGAACTAGAACTAGAACTAGAACTAGAACTAGAACTAGAACTAGAACTAGAACTAGAACTAGAACTAGAACTAGAACTAGAACTAGAACTAGAACTAGAACTAGAACTAGAACTAGAACTAGAACTAGAACTAGAACTAGAACTAGAACTAGAACTAGAACTAGAACTAGAACTAGAACTAGAACTAGAACTAGAACTAGAACTAGAACTAGAACTAGAACTAGAACTAGAACTAGAACTAGAACTAGANCCCCCCACTGCTTCAAGCTTTCTTTTTAATGTTGATGGTTTCTATAAGCTACCTACGTACCTCCATACCTAGTCCGTAGTCTAAAACAGAAAGTTCCAGTTGTTTTTATATTCTCTTCCTGCCTGGTTCAAAGTGTTAAAAGTATTTAAGTCTAGTCGATATCATCCGCATTCAATACCAGGATATTTAACCAGTCCTAGTCTGATATTGGAGACAAACGTACCAATCTCATTCTTGTTGTCCCGGAGACGACCAGTCTTATCTGATCCCGGAGTCAACCCAGTCTTATTCTTCTCCCGGAGACTAACAAGTCTTAGACTTATCCTAGAGACGAACCAGTAATAATATGGTGATATAATAAGATCTTCATGAATGGGGTGCATAGCGTACACGAAGTGTACATATTGTATATTTTGAAGCATGGGGCTGAAACTTGATGAAAAACAATGTAAAAGAGACAATTTAAAGATTTTTGAGAATTGTGAATCTTCTTTTTCAATAAATTTTACTCAACTCATCAAAAGTTTGTCAAATACGATTGAAGACGATTTTAAATCTATATTTAACCCTGGCTGGTCTAGAGGCCAGTTCCCTGGAGGGGGGAGGGGATCAAGGGGAGGTAAAGCCTCATTTTAGGGTTAACACAGCACATAAACGAGTATGGTTGAACCCTGCAGTTATTGTAAATTTGAACCGTCTAGTGAACCGGACTACTAAATCAAAATCTCCGGTTGATTCAACAAACAGTTATAGTGAAGAGCAAGATTCGTTAGATGGATACTCATTGAGATTGAATACTTTACCTCCAGGAGAGGTTGAGTTTGGATCCGTCCTGACTCTAGATGATCGTGATACCCTGAGCCTGGACGGATCAACACTTAGTTCCGAAGATGGAGAAAAAAGTTTGGAAGAACGAGCATCGTTTAGAACAACGTTAGCTCGAATCCTTTCACCCTCAAAGCTTGAAACTCTAAATCAATCCTCGTCTCTACACGAACCTCGAAAACTCTCTGCAACTAAAGTCGAACAATCACTAGTTTTAACGAGGCTAGACGAAGATTTAAATAAATCAAATCTGAACATTGGAGGAGGTCGGAGACTGACCTCAAACTATTCTAGAAGGGTTGGATTTGATCTCTCCACTTCTGATGAGAATCTGATGGACCAAAGTTCTAGGAAAACCCTCATCCATTGAACTAATGTTTCACAGAATTTTATTTCAAAATCGTCATTGATCTTTGAAATTAATTGCAGCATTTATTTACCAACCTGATTTTAAAAAAACATTCACAAAATAACCCTAGTTTTGGCATTTCCTTAATGTGGTCTGCCTTTTTAATGCTTTCAAAATATGAAAATATATCGAATTTCTTTAATATTTCAACTTTAAAAAATCGTCTTATTCTGGGTAAAATCATTCGTCTGCAGTAATTTTGAAAGGACAAGTAAGGCAAAGCACATTATGAAAATGATACGGCTAAGCTTATTTCATGATTGTTTCTTTAATGAATCCTTAATGTACATTCGAAAGGTTTCCATTTAGGATATTGCTGGTTAGGAAACTCATTTAAAAAATGGTAATTAGGAAAGTTTTCAGATTGAGAACTGTAGGTTAGGAAGGTTTTCAGTTTCAAAAATTGTGCAAAAAGGATGTTGTTGTCATTTAGTAAAGTGTATATTAGGAAAGATGTTATTTAGGAAATTGTAAATTCGAAAGGTTGTCAGTTTTGAATCGTAAATTATGGGAAGTTTTCATTTCGGAAATCGTACATTAAAAAAGTTGTCATTGTACATTAATTTGGACAGTAAGGAAATTTCTCACATAGGAATTTAAAAATTAAATGCTTTGAACTTTCAACTAGTAAGTAAAAGTGATTTAACTTTCAAAATAGTATATGCAATGTGCATAAATATTTCATTAATATTTCATTTAATGGAGAGGTTTTTTGCACAGAACTGAAAAGAAAAAGGATTCCGGGAAAGGTTGGAGGTCTGCAAGAAAATTATCCCAGGTATTGACAACATTTTTGTTCATATTATATTGAACGAAACCAGAAACTGATATTTAGTTGAAGGGGGGGGGGNTAAATATTTTACGGTGTGAAACTATTTCTGTAATAAACTGTGCCGGAGACGAATCTTTTTTGTTTCTACCCGTATTTTTTATCTGTCTCGGTCGGAGTAATGTCATTTTCATGATTTGTTCCTATTTTAACCTTGAATTATCTGGGAAAACTAAAAGTTTCCCATATTATAGATTGATATACATAAAAAATATTATATTCCAGAAGCACAATTTGTCACTGGATAAACACAGTTCTTGGCGGACATTTATTTTCTATTGCAAATGATTGTTCTGTAAATCCTTCGGATCTTAGTATCATGTTAGTTAAGAAACAAATGAAATATTTTGATGTCCCATTGGAACATGCATGGAAAGTTCCGGTTTTACAAGAACTTTTAAATACAAG
The DNA here is from genome assembly GCF_000591075.1 of Eurytemora carolleeae. Taxonomy (NCBI): domain Eukaryota; kingdom Metazoa; phylum Arthropoda; class Copepoda; order Calanoida; family Temoridae; genus Eurytemora; species Eurytemora carolleeae. Next base: position 105,417 of record NW_019396981.1, on the reverse strand, counting down.
AACGAATAATTTATATGTTGAAGGATTCGATGATTACGTAATAACTGAAATTATATATATTTTATGTAATGAGTAATAATCAATGTCGTCTTTTCTTTTTGAAACCTGTATTTTCAAAAAAAATTTTAAACAAATTTAAAATACACCATTTATATATGATTTATATCTTTGTGTGTGAATAAATCTTTATAATAATTATATAAATAGACTGAACAGTATTAAAAGGTCTTCTGCTGACTTCTTCATTTTATAATGCACTTCTGGGGATTTTCGTAATAATACATATAAAAATTAAAAAATGTTTGTTAAAGTTTTGATAAAGTACCATGACAAAAGATCAAACCGTCTTGAGTTTTAAATGTGTTAAAGGTATAACTTTGTAAGTGTATTGCCAAGCCCGATTCAAAATGGAACTCTTAAAAGCTCTGAAAAGTATGAATTAGGTATCAATGTTAATAGTTTAGAAATCTAATCATTTTCAACTGTGGTTTCTCTACAAAAGTGACTTGCGGATTTTAATACTGAAGGCAAATAAATAGGAATTACCAAATCTAAACACTTTTAAACCGACAATAGCTTCTACATTATCTATCAGATAAAGGTTTCAAGGCCCCAGGGGTACAGTTAAGAATCGGGCATTGTCATCTTTGCATAGAGAGTCACTTGAAATTACACGTACAGTCCCTTTAATGTACATCACTAGACTCAGCTGATTACACGTACAGTCCCTTTAATGTACATCACTAGACTCAGCTGATTACACGTACAGTCCCTTTAATGTACATCACTAGACTGAGCTGATTCCTGAACTATTGATTGAGGATCTAGTAATGGAGAAGGTGGAAGAGGGAGGAGGGAAGGATGAGAAGGAAAATGATGAAGATGAAGATAATAGCCTCTGCCGAAGGTATAATATGCAGGGTGCCCCAAAAAACATGGAACCTAATTGACATCTTAATAATCGTCTTTGTTGTACATGACGTTTTTTCGTGTGTACCTTTATATTATACAAATATTATCAACAGCTCCCTTTCATGGGATTTCCAAACTGTTATCTGCATTTGTGAACAGTTGAACCCAGATAACTTTTAGAGTTTTGATTTCAAATAGTTTATAAAACATGAACCCCATCAAATGTGCAGTGTATACAGACCCATTTAACTTGAAAGTGTTTTTGAGCTACTGTTAAAACTATTTGTTTTACAAAAACATGAACCTTGAGGCATTAGTATAATTTGTCCAGATTTTAATTTATTTATATTAAAACATATTTTTCATCAATTTTAAAAAGAACAATTTTAGAAAACTCGTTTTGAATTGGCAATTGCTATTATTTTTATCTAAAAAAAGCCCCTAACCTTTGATTTTAAGATTATTATGGTTAAGTACCGTAACCTACTGGATTTGCCCATTGTGAATATTAATATTAAAATTATTATGGTTAGGTACAGTAACCTACTGGATTTGCCCACTGTGAATATTAATATTAAGATTATTATGGTTAGGTACAGTAATCTACTGGATTTGCCCACAGTGAATATTAATATTAAAATTATTATGGTTAGGTACAGTAATCTACTGGATTTGCCCACTGTGAATATTAATATTAGGATTATTATGGTTAGGTACAGTAACCTACTGGATTTGCCCACTGTGGATATTAATATTAAGATTATTATGGTTAGGTACAGTAATATACTGGATTTGCCCACTGTGAATATTAATATTAAGTTTATTATGGTTAGGTACAGTAATATACTGGATTTGCCCACTGTGAATATTAATATTAAGATTATTATGGTTAGGTACAGTAACCTACTGGATTTTCCCACTGTGAATATTAATATTAAGATTATTATGGTTAGGTACAGTAATATACTGGATTTGCCCACTGTGAATATTAATATTAAGATTATTATGGTTAGGTACAGTAATCTACTGGATTTGCCCACTGTGAATATTAATATTAAGATTATTATGGTTAGGTACAGTAATCTACTGGATTTGCCCACTGTGAATATTAATATTAAGATTATTATGGTTAGGTACAGTAATCTACTAGATTTGCCCACTGTGAATATTAATGACTCAATCATCAATATACCCGGCAACGCTTTCCATTTCAACCAAGGAAACTCAGATTTTTTTATTATTTTTTTATTGAGGAATGAGGGGGGGGGTCCATTTGAGGACATTTTTATATAGTGTTTGAAAATATTTTAAATTATTTTTTCTTTTCCTGCTAACACATTTATACCCCTGTTGACCATAAATACAATTTCTAACCCCCCTCCCGTAGTTTTCTTTACCAAAACCCCTCTTCGATAACCAAACCAAACCAAAGCAAGCCTTCGTTCAAATTTATTTTTACTCTATGACAAAAGAAACAACAAACAGTGAAACGTTTTACTTAGTGAAAGATCAAATCCATAAATAACAATGCCACTTAAAAAATCGGATTTATATTTTCAGAAGTATTTATTAATGTTTTAAACTATCCCATCAAACCCTAAGACCCTTAATCAATGCTTTTTACCCCGACATGGAAAACAATAAGTTATGTTATTAAATATTCAATTACGTTAATACATTGTCATTTAATTTTATTATACCTGCATTTTATTGCAGGTTTGAAATATATCAGTTTACGTGTATTTGCAACTACTGTGTCCGAGTTGAGGAGATTAGTCAATCAGTTAACAAGTCATCATATCAATTGATCAACCAGACTATTATAGTCTATTATCACAAACGCCTGTTTATTGTTTTACAACCACATACTATTTTACTAGGCTTTATACATACTGCCTGAGTGCCTAATTTTTCCTTCGCCAATTAAAGTCATTTGACAAACAAATTACTAAACGAACCAGATATTTTTGCACGCACAACAAAACTTTAAACGAAGTTTAACTTGCTTTGGAACGATTTGACAGGTTCTTTAAAGAATATTAAAAATTGCTGAGTTAGGGTTTGAAAGCACAGGAGAAGATGTTTTTTTGAGTCGAAAGTCTGTATCCACCCCCTGGATGGATCAGGCAGAGTTAATCAACCATCAGGTTACACGTTCATTTTACAAATGATTTGCTTTACAATCTCATTCTCATTTTTTCTGTAATTTTACCGAAAAAAATGTTTCCGCAACAGTAAACATTGTGATCAGTTTTTGGATAGATTTTTTTTATCTGAGGGTCTTATCTATGCAAAATGTACTGGTGTGCAGGGGCACATCCAGCTATTTGAATAGGGGGGGGGGGTCAACCACCCAATAAAACTGGGATAAGAGGGGGGGGCACCAAGCGAAACTTGTGAGTGAGGAGGGGTGCAGGGGGGAAAATAGATAGATAAATGTTTCAAGGGTACCGTTGAAAACCCACAGTACCCTGCTTTGCACGGAGGGTCACTTAAGATTACGCTTACAATTGATTCCTTTAACATTAATTTGATTTTTAGGACACAAGGTTTGTGAAAGACTTTAAACCCTTCTTCTTCCTTTGCCAAATCAGTGGACTTTTCCCTCAGGTTACTTTTTAACCGTGATAAAATAGTTTAAAGGGAATACTTACTTTTTTGAAGATTTACATAATATTTAAATCTTCGGAATGAGGAGCTAAGCACTAGGGTCTAGGACAAAATTTATCGAAACTTTTTGTTAAAGTAATTATAGCGTTTTAACCAAATAAATTCCGGGTTAATATAAAAACATGGATTTTTACTTAATTAAAAAAATAAAATGTTTTGAAAAATTTATATTTTTTCTAGATTTGATACCTTAGGCGTCATTTGATCAAACAATATTGATAAAATCCATGAAAATGGAGTTCACTTTTCTGGCAGACACCATTTGGAGCGATATGTTTCGAAAATTGCGATAATACGTGTACTAACTAATTAATTAATTAATTAATTAATAATCCATTTAAATATTGTTCCACTAAACATAACATTTACAAGACGATTAAAATTTGATCTTTTTTAAAGGGAGTATTCGCGAAAAATGAAAGGGGTATATGTTTACGGCGAAAAATAGGCGCTTTTGATCGCTACTAATCTTACTTATATGAAAATGTCGTCTTCATTATCAATAATCCTCGAAAGAGGATCTACATGTTTTCAAAAGTAGCAATCAAAAGTGCTTATTTTCGCCGTAAGCCTATACCCCCTTTAATTTTTCGCGAATCCTCCCTTTAAAAAAGATCAAAGGACCAAATAGTATATAACGCTTAGCGCGCTTTTCATTAAGCTTATAAATCGTACAACATTTGTTAATAGTAATTCACAGTTTGTCCTTATATTTATAGATGGCTGTCAAAGAGCAAAGTTGACCTTTAATTGTTGCCTCTCCTCAACTCTTACGTTTAGTGGATTGAAAATATATAAAAACTTTTTACGATTGTTGTAATTGTAAAAATTTTAAGAACATTGATGTTATCCAATTTTTTATTTTTGGTCAAGGTCACGTTGATCCATATTCATAGTTTTAAGTCAACCAGTCTTCATTTTCAAGTCCATGCCCCCCCGTCTTGTGAGTTTCCCGTTAAGAAAAGTGAAAAGTAATTTCATCACATAACCTTAGTAAAATCACTTCTCTTTTACATAATCGGCGCACAAGAGAAGTGGTTCAACTACCTCTGTGCAGCTCAACCAATTCTCGATACTTATTAATACTTAAATCTTGGCCATGTTTAAGCGTTACAAAAACAAAGTTTGAATTATTTGAAGTAAAAATATATATTTTAGGAATTATCTTGGAAACTTCCGTTTAGTTGGTGTTACTGGGGAACCTTTGTGTCCTTGGCGCACCTCCTTATTCTCCTCTTCCTATTAGGCTTCTACATAGTTCAGGTTAGTCAGGAAAATAGAAAAAATTTAATTCAAAATGTTATCTAAAATTATGTTTCACATTCTTAAAGCCGGTTAAGGTAGGTCGAATAACATATTTATCTTTAAATACATGGTTGGTATACGCATATTTAAGTACATTTTTGAGTACTCGTTTCAAGTACATATTTCGAGCATACGTATGTACATACCTATTTCGAGTACAAATTTCGAGTACAAATTTCGAGTAACGACTAGAAAATGTATAGTTACTTTTAAAAATAATTAATTTAATTCATTTTGCAAAATTATGGATATACTATTGCAAAGGAGTTCATGACATGTTAATTCGCACAATTTTTTTCTCAGAATGTTCGCAGATGCGAAATTAAATTCTTGCTAAATTTAGTGCTTTTACTGATAATAAGCCGTTTCCTTCTAAAGCTGATTTGTAACAAAAATTAGATTAAAAATAAAATGTTTAAAGGTTACAATGAATAAAGTCATATATTTTAAATGTTATTTAGCTTTAAAGCTATAAATTATAAACTTTCTAATGTCATTGAAATCGTCTAAATTCGTTCAAAGTCCAAGCTTGTTCGTTTTGGTTGATTTAAAGCTCCAAACTGGTTTGTTTAGTTTTTTTAGCTTCAAACTGGTTTGATTAGCTTTGTTTTTAGCTCCAAACTAGTTTGTTTAGGTTTGTTTAAACTCTAAACTGGTTTGCCCGATTCACAGCAATACCCTTTAAAACTTTGGTTGATCATCGATGACAGAGTAATCTCTGTGTTTATCTTAAAATGATGTTTAAATTACTGGAAAATTGTTCAGTGTACAGTGTGAACTCAGAACAGATAACTTTCAATAAATATTATAATGTTTTTTTTGAAAATAAAACAGCTTGCAAACAAAGTTTCAAAAGTTTCAAGATTTTCTGTAGGTAAAAATTGATAAATATTGATAAGTTTTGATAAATATTGATTAATATTGATAAATATTGATAAATATTGATAAATATTAATATGGATATGAATCGAACACGCTACTTTACATTTTGACGGTCACTTGAACTTATAGTTTGATTAAAGCTTCGAATTAGTTTATTTAGCTCCGAACTGGATTGTTAGGTTGGATTAAAGCTCCGAACTGGATTGTTTAGGTTGGATTGAAGCTCCGAACTGGATTTTTTAGGTTGGATTGAAGCTCCGACCTGGATTGTTGTATGTATAGGTTGGATTAAAGCTCCGAACTGGATTTTTTAGGTTGGATTGAAGCTCCGAACTGGATTGTTGTATGTTTAGGTTGGATAAAAGCTCCGAACTGGATTGTTAGGTTGGATTAAAGCTCCGAACTGGATTGTTTAGGTTGGATTAAAGCTCCGAACTGGATTGTTTAGGTTGGATTAAAGCTCTGAACTGGATTGTTTAGGTTGGATTAAAGCTCCGAACTAGATTGTTGTATGTATAGGTTGGATTCAAGCTCCGAACTGGATTGTTTAGGTTGGATTAAAGCTCCAAAGTGGATTGTTTAGGTTGGATTAAAGCTCCGAACTAGATTGTTGTATGTATAGGTTGGATAAAAGCTCCGAACTGGATTGTTGTATGTATAGGTTGGATTAAAGCTTCGAATTGGATTGTTTAGGTTGGATTAAAGCTCGAACTGGATTGTTTAGGTTGGATTAAAGCTCTGAACTGGATTGTTTAGGTGGGATTAAAGCTCCGAACTGGATTGTTTAGCTTGGATTAAAGCTCCGAAATGGATTGTTTAGGTTGGATTAAAGCTCCGAACTGGATTGTTTAGGTTGGATTAAAGCTCCGAACTGGATTGTTGTTTGTATCCTACAACCTAGCCTGGATAGTTCATATTTCACATTCAATAGGTAATATAAAGATAAATACCTATATTGCTGGTTCAAATTTAAATCACAGATTTAACGTAAAAAGTTTAGGAAGGATCTGAAGTGTTGCTTCAAAGAAATTGAGTCTTTGTCACAAACTCAAATTTTCTAATCCCTATATCTATGAAACTTCATGTTGTAGACTTTTGATATTTCAAACTAAGATAATTTAATTTAACAGAATTCATAGCTTGAAATATCTAAGGTCTACGACATTGGGTTGCAGAGATATAGGAATTAGAAAATCAGAGTTTGTGTCATCAAAGACTCAATTCCTTTAAGCCGACGGAAGGTAGTTCAAACTAATTACATTCAATCAAAGGTGTAATGTATAATTTTTACAATTTTGATATATGTAATTTTAATCTTCATTATTGATTTATAAAAAAAACGTGAATTTAGTCTTTTTTGAAAGAAAAAAACTACATTATACCCTATTTATTTAAACAAGGTTATCACGGTTCCTTTGGGATTTTTAAATTTTATTTTCAGAAATAAATATGTAACTTTTCTATTTGATATTTTAAAATTTTTGATTATGAATTGTTAATTGTTTCTACAACTCGAGTTGATTATATTCAAATAATATTAAAGAAAATAATAGAAAATTATTTCAGATTGGATTCTCGTATTTTTTCATCAAAAGAAGACCTTTAAACAAATCTGGCAGGTGAGTGGTCACATATTGGGATCTTTACAATCTATGGCTTTTATGTTTTTACTTTTTCTCAAATGAATCCCAAAAAAAATTTTCCACAACACTGCATACCTTACATAGACGGTCACTCCCTTTAATTGGTAAGATTTTTTTTTAAAGTCAAAGCTTTCTGGGAAAAACATTGGCGGGACAAAAGTGTGGCATAATTAGTATACATATCTACTGAGTTATAAGATAGTAAAGCCGATTTTGTACTTTTGAAGTTTTTTGTTTTAATTTTACATTTTCCAGGGTTATAGGAAGTTCTACAGATACCTGCTCGCTGATAGGTCAGATCGTAGCTGTATCAGGTATTATTATTATTATTATTATTATTATCATTATCATTGTTATTATTTTCATTTTTATTATTATTATTATTTTCATTATCATTATCATTATTAATATTATTATTATTATTATTTTCATTATTATTAATGTTATTTTCATTTTCATTTTTATTATCATTATTATCATTTTTATTATTATTATTATTATTACTATTATTTTCATTTTCATTATCATTATTTTCATTTTCATTATCATTATTAATATAATTTTATTTTCATTTTTATTATAATTAGTATTATATTCATTTTCATTATTATCATTATTATTATTTTTCATTGCTTTTATAAATTTTTTCTGACTACTTCTTGCAATGCATTAAAAATTTTTGCGGCACTTTTTGAAAAAACATATCTCGCAAATTCCAAATCTTTCCATTCATCAATAAAAAAAAGCTGATTTCCATGTTACTTGTATCATTTCATTCTGTATAATTCAGGTTTACCTGGAAAACCTTCATAGGTTGGGAGATCATGTTTATCCTGACCGCAGCTGCCCTGCTGGTCAAATCATACTCAGACAGGTAGCTGGTAGATAGACGGACAGATAGATAGATAGATAGATATATAGATATATAGATATATAGATATATAGATGTATAGATAGAAAATAGATAGAGAGATAAATAGATAGAAATACATAGCAAATATCGAGTAAACATAATATTCTGTAAACCTGCAGTAGGTTGTACATTATTAACAATTCATTTTGTAGACTTATAAATAATGACATTATTCATTAAAACTGCGTTTCAATCGAATACATTAAAATCATGTGATATACTTAAATAACGCTATAAACATGTGTGGAGATAGATTAACAACATTATAAATATAAATATGTACATTAAACTTTAACTGTGCGGTAAATACGTAATATAATTGTCTTAATAGACAACGACGTAGGAATTGTAATTGCATCAATTCACATTAACTAGTGACATTAGATATTTAAATAAAGTTAGTTGATAGAGTAACTCCGTACTGATTAATGTGAGAGAGTTATCCTAAAACCCTGTGTTGATATAAGAAGGCGGGATCATCCCCATCATTTGGGATTGATATATGTAGTTTGTTGACAGCTAGACTTGTGTGGCATTTACCACGAACTGAAACCCTGTGTTTATATAACCAGGTGAGATCGTCCCCATCATTTTGGAGCGATATATATAGCTTGTTGATAGCTAGGCTTGTGTCCTTGTATGGTATTTAACGCAGATTGAAACCTTGTGTTGATATATATAACCAGGTTGGTTTTGTTCTGGTTGATAATGGCTTGTTGAATAGTTCCGCTTGTGTCCCTGTGTGGCATTTAGAGCCAGGTGGGTTGTGTCCTGATTGACTTTAATAGCAGACGAGTTGGACCTGGATAGATACGTTTCGAGAATGTGTTATGGAGTAAGAGTTTATTACATATAAATGTTGAAAAATAGTAAATTCTTCGGTAACTTCAGCAAACAAAAATTTATCAAGTTAAAAATGTCGATCATGCTAAGCTATTCGAACTGGACATTTTGAAATAAACTAATTAAAATTTTCTTTTTTTAAGAGCTGGAAAAGTCAAAGTCAAAGGTAAAAAAAATGTACTTTATCAAACCCTTTAAAAATTAAAATCTATATCAGAGGCACTTTTTGAGTCTTCAAGAGAGATTGTAAAAAATTATCTTTTTTTGCATGACCCTATGTAGATAGATATTTAGAAAAAGATGGATCGGAGGATTGCATAGATTTCACTAGAAGGGGATCATTCATTTGGCATACAGTCCCGTTTGCCTCATATAGTCGTTATTTGTACTGTACTGCTTGCCAAGGCTATATTGAAATTTTACCCGGTACAAGAAATGAACTGAAATGTACCGTAAGATATTTCTTTTAAATGTATATTTACAGTTAATGTTTGCAAAACTATATAAGCTGATCAATTTATCAATTTGTGCAATACATCAACAATTTTATAACAGTAGTTTATTATACCAATTTTTTCTTCCGGCTTTTTACTTGTAATTGTACAGAAGTGTACAAGGATTTTTACTTGTAATTGTACAGAAGTGTACAATGTTTTTTATTTGTATTTGTACAGAAGTGTACAAGGATTCTTACTTGTAACTGTTCAGAAGTGTAAGATGTTTTTTATTTGTAATTGTACAGAAGTGTACAATGTTTTTAACTTGTAATTGTAAAGAAGTTTACAATGTTTTTTACTTGTAATTGTACAGAAGTGTACAATGGATTCTTACTTGTAACTGTTCAGAAAAGTGTAAGATGTTTTTTACTTGTAGTTGTACAGAAGTGTACAATGTTTTTTACTTATAATTGTACAGAAGTGTACAATGTTTTTTACTTGTAATTGTACAGAAGTGTACAATGTTTTTTACTTGTAATTGTACAGAAGTGTACAATGATTTTTACTTGTAATTGTACAGAAGTGTACAATGTTTTTTACCTGTGATTATACAGAAGTGTACAATGTTTTTTACTTGTAATTGTACAGAAGTGTACAATCCTTTTTATTTGTAACTGTACAGCAGTGTACAATCCTTTTTATTTGTAACTGTACAGCAGTTTACAATGTTTTTTACTTGTAATTGTACAGAAGTGTACAATCCTTTTTACTTGTAATTGTACAGCAGTGAACATTGTTTTTTACTTGTAATTGTACAGAAGTGTACAAAGTTTTTTAACTTGTTATTGTACAAAAGTGTACAATGTTTTTTACTTGTAATTGTAAAGAAGTTTACAATGTTTTTTACTTGTAATTGTACAGAAGTGTACAATGATTTTTATTTGTAATTGTACAGAAGTGTACAATTTTTTAACTTGTAATTGTAAAGAAGTTTACAATGTTTTTTACTTGTAATTGTACAGAAGTGTGCAATGTTTTTTACTTGTAATTGTAAAGAAGTTTACAATGTTTTTTTCTTGTAATTGTACAAAAGTGTACAAGGATTCTTACTTGTAACTGTTCAGAAAAGTGTAAGATGTTTTTTACTTGTAGTTGTACAGAAGTGTACAATGTTTTTTACTTATAATTGTACAGAAGTGTACAATGTTTTTTACTTGTAATTGTACAGAAGTGTACAATGTTTTTTACTTTTTTACTTGTAATTGTACAGAAGTGTACAATGATTTTTACTTGTAATTGTACAGAAGTGTACAATAATTTTTATTTGTAATTGTTCAGAAGTGTACAATGTTTTTTACTTGTAATTGTACAGCTTAATTTGATCAATAAAGTGGTAGATACCGTCGTTTTCTGGATTGAAAAGTGTTCAAATCCCGTAATAAAAAATGCGTGAGCCACTTTAAGTAGAGAGTAATCAGTTTTCCAAATTAAAAACATTGATATCTAATTCATACTTGATCAGACAAAACTTGAAATTACGCTTACAGTCCCTTTAAAAAATGACAGAAATCAGAATCTTTACAAATATAAATATGATAATGTTGAATTATAACTTTATAAACACGATATGTATTGCGTGCCATGGATCCATTCTTTCCATTTATGATTTTAATAAATTGGCCAATTTAATTAAAATTAGGAAATATAAAACAGTTCTACACATTTGGAAAAAAGTCCAATAATATTTAAGAATTTTTTTGCTTAGTAGACTTTAGAAATGGGGTTATGGATCGAGGACTAAAAACGCCATGCAAGTAGTCAGAAAAAAAAAGTTTTTCAAACTAAAACCTAGGACTGACTTTTAAAACAAGTTTATTTCAAGTTTCTTACATAGATTATTATTGATGGGGATAATTTTTAAGTCTGTAATGAATCATTGAAGGGTTTTTTAGTTTAAAGGTTCTCTAGAAGAAACTAAGATTTTTAACCCATTTCATAACTTGATTTTATAGAATATTTATCAAAACGATTTTTCCAATAGTTTTAAAATCGTTTAGGTTAAAGCCTTTTGTAGATGCAGTTTTTTTTTGGGGGGGGGGAACTTGGGCGCAAAAAGAGAGAGAAGGCATCTATCTAGTCCTTTTATCAGAGTACACATTTAGCATAATGTAATAAACGCTAACTTAACAAGCATACAATTTTGAAATGAGATAAACATATCAGATATATTGTTGAGCCTCTTAAAATACAATTTTGAAATGAGATAAACATATCATACTGTTGAGCCCCTTAAAATACAGTTTTGAAATGAGATAAACATATATTGTTGAGTCTTTTAAAATACAATTTTGAAATAAGATAAACATATCAGATATATTGTTGAGCCTCTTAAAATTGGAAACAACCTTAAATGTTTAAAAAAGGACCTCTATAAATTTGTATCAAGGAAGAAAACAAGGGAGAAAAAACGTTGGGAAGAATTTTAAAATATTTTTATTTTAAATGTTCCATTTTCATTCTTATATATTGTAGGTTCTTTTGCGTGGAGGAGAATTCTCATAATACAACAACAACAACAATACCATTTACAGGTCAACATTTACAACCCAAGATTTGTTTACAAAATATACTGGTTTCTAAAAAGTCGTAACTACATCTTAAAGGGACTTTACGTGATTTCAACAAAGCCTCCATAATGAACAATTAATATACACTGAAACTATTTTTTAGCTTGAAAAGTGATTAATTCTTAGTTTTTAATCTGTAAATCCCTGTTATTGATAAACCACAATTTATAATAAAAAACATTAATAAATTATGCATCAATAATCAATGATCATACAAAGGTACCATTGGTAATCAGACTTCCCACTTAAAAAGGAGGGTCATTTGAAATTACGTCCTTTTAATAACCCGTAAAAAAATTTACTGGGAAAAAACCATATTGTTGTAGAAAAGTTGTTCAGTCCATTTCCCCCCCCCCCCCACTAACTCCTGAACTTTGACCATGAATAATTTATGACCTTTGTGCTGTTGTCATGAGGTCAAACTAATTACAAAACATGAAGACTACCGAACACTGTACAAACCTCTGATTTGTATTGATTAAACGTTTCCTACAACGTGGTGTCAACATTTTAAAATAAGTAATTCGGGCTTTGCCATCAAACTCCATTTTGTTTTGGTTTTTATATTTCAGCAACCCAATGTCATAGACCTTATGATATTTCAAACTAAGAATTCTGTTTGAAATACACGACTGTATTCAAAATCAAAAAAGGTGTTGTTAAACCCCATACCTCCAGACTGGCATGGTACCCTGACATGTACCAGTACGTCGTGGGCCCCCTGTCCTTATGTACGTCTAAACACTCAATTCCTTCTATCTTTACAAGGTTACCAACAAGGGTTTTAAATGTTTTAAAAGATTGCGTCATCACAGAAATTTTATTTATATAAACCAAAATTCAAATGTAACCAAATCATAACTTTTAAATTTTGGTTTAAAAAAGAAATGAAAAGTCGTCAAAAATGGCCTTTTGATTGATAGAAATTATTTCAGGATCTAACATAAAGTTTCGCCAAACCATCCTAGCTACAGTGGATCAACTTGATATAGGAAATTTTTATCGATAAGTCCCGTTAATTATTTTTAATAAATCTGATAAAAGATTCAGTTTAGATATATATATAGTATATTATCGCTCATTTTTATAAACAAAATGTCAACATATTTTTTCCAGTTGAAATTTTCAATTTCGAAAACCTTCCTTGGAGTTGTGGAAGGTGCCACAAAAAATTGGGCTAGATCGGTTGAGCCGTTTTAACGTTTATATGGACACAACCTAACAGCAAACAGACAGACAAGCAAAGTAATAGAAAACAAGTTTCTTAACAATCATTATAATGCTTAATTTAGGTTACCCACTATTAATTTGTTAACGAGAAAATAAAATTAATTAAACATGGCGACTGATACAAAATATTGAAATAGTGAGGAACAATTCTACCGTCATTATTCAAGATGTACTGTTCTGGATCCATCTGGCCTGCAACCTGCTATGTCTAAATGTCGTCTTTCTCAGGAACAAAATGGAATCAAAATTCAAAAAGTTGAAATGTGTAACCGGAAAATAACAAGTAACGAACTCGCCTCAAACTTGAAATGTCTTGTTACTAAATCTTTGCAAATGATAGTATAAGCAAATGATAAAACTTAGGCAATTTAATCCTGCAGAAATCACTGCAGAAATTTACTAACCTATCAAAATTGTCTCCAAAATCAGACTCCAGAGAAATAATTATAGAAAAATTAAAGTACAGTGAATACCAAAAAAAGTTAAATTCTAATCCCCTTTTTCTTGGTAAGGAATGTGTCTGACAATTTTGTAGTTTGTAGCTGAACTACGTTTTAAAAATTTCGTAAATAAATTACAATATCATTACAATATCATTATCGATAGTTGTTAAGTAAAAAAGAACAAAAGCGACGTTCATTGCACACAGGCCCGTAGCCAGGGGGGGTGCAAGGGTGCAGGTGCACCCCCCTTTCTTCTGAAAGAGGGGTGCAATGACGAATTTGCACCCCCCCCCCCCTAGTCCCATATAAAAGAAATTGTTTTCATAAGTTTCTAAAATCTAGTTATAAATTATATAGCCCGAGTAAGAATTGATTTACAAACCAAATTATAATCTATTTGTGCGTTACTCATTAAAAGCGTGACGGCGTTTTTGTGTACTCTCTCAACTCATCCCCTAAGTCATGTCTAATTAAAACAGTATGATTTATTAATTATATGCATGAGAGTCCCATGGAAATGAAATGGTAATCTCCTGTACACTTTCAGACTTTTAGCCCTTGACCGGTGTGCTATATGTTTTATGAGTCTGTTTTTTTTGAGGCATTTCCGTGGTGAGGCGTTTCCATAGCACCCCTTGACCCTTGAAAGGCTTTTTTTAAAATGAATAAGAAATGAGATCATATCATTTTCATATTGTAAAGTCAAAGTAATAAATGATTACTTGCCTCTTTTAGTTAAGCAGTACTCCCTTAAAAGCTCAAATACACTTGTTAAAAAGGTTAGCCTTTATAGTGTGCATTTACAATGTCATAAAAACAACCATATACCACTGTAAAACCAAACAAACAAAGAACCCCTCAAAAAAATTTTTCGCCTCCGGCGCGTCATATTGCACCCCCCCTGGACAAATCCTGGCTACGGGCCTGATTGCACATCATTCTTTTCAGTACTACTTTCATAAGCCTTAAACAAATATTGATCATTTTTTATTTTACAATTTTGTGGTTAGTGAGGTGTTTTTTATGATGTTGATTTCTGTGATATTTCATGCTTTCTCCTTCCTACACAAGCAAATAAACGAACTTCTTGGCAAACCAGACAGTGTATTTCATCTGCAAGGTAAACGTTAAAAAATGGGTTCAATTGTTACAAAGTGATCTCCAAAATGATTGGAAAACTCCGTCATTTTGATCTTTTATAAAATTGTTCAAAAATACCCATTATACATGCTCCCAAATATTATTCTTGATAATTTTGTTACAAACATTTTGAAATATTTGGAAATAATGATTTTAAAGGTTTTTCTATTTTTGGGGGATTTTAAAATTGGAAATTTTTACTCCGATCGCTTATAAACAATTTACACTGGATCAGTTCAATGGTTTTTGCATTTATTTTGTGCGATAAGACACAAAACTGACAAGCCTGCAATGAGGGGGGAAGGCTAGGCGCACCCTTATATCCTCCGGCAAAATAACACCGTTTTGCGTGAAATTCAATTTAATATGATTAAAATCTATAGTAAAAATCGTAGTAAATCACGTTTTTAACAAAAATTTAACAACTGTTGCCCCAGTGAGCAAGAATGATAGCTAAAAAAATATGATTAATATGTTTACTGTTCAGGTTATAATAGAATGTTATGAGGTCTATAAAATCTAAAATCAACGATGCATTTCTCTAAAATAAGCATCTTAAAGTTAAGACATGTTGCCGGAGGATATATGGGTGCGGCTGGGAAGTGCTTCCAGTGAGCGCGTTTGCCGCAACTCTATGTTTGTGAGTAAATTACGGGATGGAGGCTGAACGAGTGCGGCTTGCCTCCCCCCCCTCTTTGTAATTAAAAAAAAAAATATTTGTATTTAAAACTGTGTTAATTTTATCTTTTAAATGTCAGCAATTCATGATCCACTGGATGATATGGAGAGTATAAATATGGAGAATGTGCTGAGATCTGATCTTAAATCTGCAAAAACAAGATCTAGGTAAATCTAGGTTTATATATTGCACAATTAGAAATCTATTAATGCATTGTCTTAAATGGACGTGATCATAATTTTAGTTGACTCTCCATTTATAGATTTTCAACAACTTTGAGACTAAAAAAGTTTTCTGTAAAATCATTTTAAGTAGACGAATTTGACTTTTTTAAAAAACTTGTATGAAAAAACCATTAGTAAAAAACAATATTCAGAACATGCTTACATGGGTATCTAAAGATTTGCCTGCTGATTACGGAACATTTGTTAGTTGTTCAATATTTAAAGCTTGGTCAATTGAGTTAAGGCCCAAAACGGACTATTTTTGAACTCTAACGAAATTTCCCTGAAAAATTTAGTTTACAGTGATTGCTGGAATTTGATCTCATGGCTCTCTCATTAAATATATTTAACACATTTAAAATCAGCTGTTTCCAGGCCGGGCCTACATGCAGAATAAAATACTATTAAAAGTGTTGCAAACAAATGAATAGCAGTATTTGCGATGCATGTATCCCTTATTATAGGAAGTACATAGAACTAAAAGCTTACAAAAGTTGTTAAAAGGTTCAATAATTTATAAACTTTAAATTAATGTTGAAAATTAAAGAACAAATCTGCAATTGTGTTAAATATTTTGAAACTAAATAACGTTTACATTTTTTTAGATTTAATGAATTACTTGGAGTTAAAAACTAATAATAAGTCACAATCTAAACTACATTTTAAGTTTCAATGTAACCTTCCCAGCACACTGACATCAAATTAAATTCATAATGTGGACAATAGTTTCATTTTTTATTTGAAGAGTAACATGAGATTAAGTCAAAATTAGATGGTTTTTGTTTGTTTAGAAGAAGTTCGAGATTTGGAGGTCCAGGAAGAGAAGGAGGAGGAGGAGGTGAAGAGGGAGGAGAAGGTACTCGTCCTAATGTTGGTATCAGTATCCGAGCACTTTGGGAGCAAATGGAGGAGTTGATCGATCTGTTAGATCAGGTAATAGAGGTTGCCATGAGCGGGGGAAGGCAGGCGGCCATAAGCCACTACATTTTTCCCTTCCATTCCACATATTAACTTTTTTGTCTTCCCGGCAACCATAAGCCACAACCGTTTGGTCTTCCATGCCACAACATTTGAGTCTACCAGCAATTATTATGTTTTCAAATTGTAAATGTAGTGCACCCGTTTAGGCAAAAAAAAACCCTGAAAACCATTGATTTTGTATCTATAGATTTTCTAACTCAGGTTGTATAAGTTATACTTTAATATAAAGGGTGAACCTAAAAAAACCACACAAAACAGATTTTTTGGATTATTACTAAGAAAATCCATATAATAATGGATGAAAATCCGCAAAACTATTATTTTGGGACCAGTTGATAGTGGATCTACCAAGAAAAAATGGATAAAAAGCTTAAATCCATCTTGAAATCACAGATAGAGACCTATCTCCAGAAAAAGCCACATGCCAGTGATGGTAAAATAATAAAGTGGCTGTATATTGGTGCAGTCCCCGGTCCTGACACTCTCAATGCAATCAAAAAAGAAAGCCTGAGAAGCTTTGTTGTCTACCAGAAGAAGAAGTTTGCAATGCATGGGTTCTGTGCTGATCACCTAAAGGGGAACGGACGACCCTCTGTTCCAGGAAGAAAGATTGCCCAGGTGAAGAGACTGATGAACAATAAGGAACGCAGGAGCACCCGGTCTGTTTCTAACAGAGTTGGAGTCTCTCAAACATCAGTTGTAAGAATCATGAAAAAATATGGATATAAAGCATACCACAAGTATAAGGTACAGAAAATGTCAGATGAGCATAAGGAGAGGCGTGTGGAGTGTGCAAGGATGTTCCTTAGTGTTTATGGGAGAAGAGTGAGGAATGACAGAAAGTGGGGAAAGATCATCAATACTGATTTCAGTGCCAAAATCACTACTTTTGCTACCCGAAACTCAAAGAATGATGTTATTTGGAGCCTCTCAAGAGAATCTGCTGGTGACATGTTGGATGCACCAGAGGAGAAGTTTACCAAAGGGCACATGATCTGGGGTGGAGTGTCCTACCGTGGTCTGGTTCCAAGGACTGCTCCAATCTTTGCTGGTGATCTCTACAATGAGTATGAACCCAAGCCAAAAACCATCAACAGTATAATGTATGCTGATATGATAAAGGAGAAAGCTGGACCTGCAGTTCTTGAGGTATATCCCGATGGATCAGGAGTGTTCCAAGATGATGGAGCAACAATCCACAGGGCAGAAGTTTCCCTTAGGGCAGTTGAAGAAACCTTCACCTCTAGAGTAGACCACACAACCAAAGCACCAAAAATGGCTGATGTATTGCCAATAGAAAATGTTTGGAGTATTCTTAAGGGAAAGGTTGCTGAAAAAGAATGCTCTAACGACCAACAGCTGAAGAAAGCCATCATTGCAGCATGGAGAGAGATTGACGATGATAAGGCTCTATGTAGACATTTGATGGCATCTCTGCCCCACCGACTACAAGCTGTTATAGACAAAGAAGGCCGTCAAATCCAGAAGGAAGACTACTAAAAGTTTCAAAATACTCAAATATATATGTAACCACTAAAATATATCTAATAAAACTGTTTGAATCATAATGCATTAAACAATTAGAGAAGAATTTGTATTATGTGTGGTTTTTTAGGTTCACCCTTTACATTCAGTTCGTTTATTTGGTCCTTTATTCGTTGCTACATGTCTATCATTCAGGTCAACTCTGTGTTTGGTATGACCTTGCAGTTCCTCGCTCTGGAGTACCTCATCTTCTTCCCTGCCCTTTTGTACTTCGTTATAGGTAAGTCACAGACTACACAGACTGCTTATATACTCTACCTGGATAGGCTAAGTGTCCCGGCACGCCATGCCACGGTTCCATGTAATGTTTTTTGACTGATATCTGACGGCCACTTGTTGCATTCAGGGGTAAATTTTTACAACTTTTAAAGAAATACTCAAATTTTAAACATAAAACATAACATTTATGAATATTGTCTATTTTTAAAGATTTTGCATTTCTTATTATTAAATGAATTCTCTGTATCTAAAACTGTACCCTGAGCTATATATATATATTCTCATCTAGAACTGTACCCTGAGCTATATATATATATATATATTCTCATCTAGAACAGTACCCTGAGCTATATATATATTCTCATCTAGAACTGTACCCTGAGCTATTTATATTCTCTGTATCTAAAACTGTACCCTGAGCTATATTTATATATATATTCTCATCTAGAACTGTACTCTGAGCTATATATATATATTCTCTGTATCTAGAACTGTACCCTGAGCTATATATATTCTCTGTATCCAGAATTGTACCCTGAGCTGAGTTACCTGAGTTTGGCTGGGTTCCTAGTCACCTGTATCATTCTGGGAATTAGGAAAACTATTCAAATTTTCATTTTTTGTAATATTTCATTTCCTATTGACATTTCATCGTTTTTTGGATTAAAATTATGAAAAAAAAATATTTAAACTTTGCTGCAATTTTTTGATAAAGTTTTGTAGAATCTTAAATTTTTATTTTTTCTCTAGCTTTTGTTTGAAAAACAATTAGCATTTATTATTTGTGAATTGTAATGTTATTATACCTTAAGTATGCTCAAATCAACAGACAATTGTTACCTTTACAGTTATAACATGGTGTAGTTATAAAATGGTTTAGTTATAACATGTTTAGTTATAACATGGTTTAGTTATAAAATGGTTTAAGTTTTCCAGATTTCCGAATAAGATTAAATTGGATTTTCCCCTTTTCTGAAATCCAAGAATGAGGTAGTTGGCATGTGTAAGGCTGGTTCAACTACTTAATCATTTTTAAGCTTAAACCAGTGGTAGAACCAGCTGTACTTAGTTCAACTACCATTCTTTATTTGCAAAATTAACAGATTTTGTAAAAAAGTTAGTTTTAATTTGAGTAATAATGTTTTGTAGAAGTTTTGTATTTACTTCTGTGTGTGCTAGAGTTCATGAGGAGTCCCAGGCACCAATTAATACTTTGTACAGGTCATACAAAATATATTCATTTCCGGTTTCGGGACAAAACTCGACCCCCCCCCCTTCGTTAAAAAGGCTGGAAAACATATTTGATGTATAATCTAAGTTTTGCAATCCAATTCTTCCCCGAGAACCTTTTATAAGAGAGGACGTTCAGTACAGGCGTAATTTAAATTTAAATGAAATTTTTGACAAAGGAACTGAGTTTTTTTCCACAAACTCAAATATTCTTATCCCTATATCTTGGCAACCCAATTTCGTAGACCTTAGATATTTCAAACTATTATTTCTGTTAGATCAAATAATCTAAGTTTGAAATATCAAAGGTTTATACCCACTGGTTGCAGAGATATAGAAATTAGAAAATTTGAGGTTGTGGCAAAAACTCAATTCCTTTGACTAAGTATTGCATCTTGAAATATCACAAAAATGATTATTCAATTACTGACTCATTATACTAAATCCATCTTGAAATCGCTCATTAACCAACTTTGTGATATTTTAAGATGCAATACTTACACAAATTTGTCAAAAATTTCATTGTAAAACAGTTTAAGAATTCAGCACACAAAATGTTAATCTTAAGTAGAATTGAAAAAAGGGTTTCAGTTGTGCTTTTTTGAGCGACGCGGCTGGATTTTTTAAAATCACACTTTAAAGGCCATAAATATACAATTTAAAAAAGTAGTTTTGCCCGGAAGAGTCAAATGTGGTGGTACGGAAGGGGAAATAGTGGTGGCTCATGGCTGCCTGCCTTCCCCCGCTCTCAGTACAGGCGTAATTTCAATTCAACCCTGATTCACAACAACAACCCTTTAATCTAAAAAATTCGTTTTTCTTTCTAAATAAACGTAGAATCTGACAATTTTATTCTTTAACTCTGAAGAAAAAAATTTGCTGGTGACAAGTATAATTATATAAATTGTATTTTTGTTTTGTTCAGGGCGTATGTGAAAGGAGATGTTAGCATTCAAGATTATGATATTGTAAATATGTTTATAACAAGACTATCCACAACCACCATAGCAGTCAGGTAGATAGATAGATAGAAAGATAGATAGAAAGATAGATAGATAGATAGATAGATAGATAGGTAGATAGATAGATAGATAGATAGATATATAGATAGATATATAGATAGATAGTTAGATAGATAGATAGATATAAAAATATGCTTGAAATATTAAAATCTTTAGCATTAGTTCAAAGTAAAAAAAAAATGAAAATAAAGACAACAATCATTCTTTGTTGATTGTTTATCAATTAAACATAAACTTCAATTTTTAATAAATCTTTTTATTTTCAGAACCTGGAGCAAGTTCCCCATAACACGGCAAACATTTTCCATCATATTTATTTGTGTTTTTGGGATTCTGGCTCTTTTACTACAATCAGAGCACACTAATGTGGCCCTGAATTAGTGTATTCACATATAGAGAGTAGTATTTAGAGACAAAGGTTTAACTGTGGTTTCACTCTATTCCTACTCATGTCGTCTTCTTTTACGGGACGACCTTACCGAGGGTAGGGGTGCAGAGCCGCTATAAGCACCACAAAATTACCTCCGGATCCTACTGATATGCAGAATGACCTCCAAGTCCTGCTAATCCTCTCCTTGCCTCGCTACGTCTCCAAGCCTTTGCAATTCTGTCTCCGCGTCCCGCATTTAGATCTCCGATTGCTGTTTATACTTTTTACAGCTTAACCAACCAAAAATTTAAATAAATCTCTTCATAGTAGAATCCACAATACTTTAAACAATTACTTAATTAGCATTTCAAATATTAGTTCTTTTCTTGTGAAAAGTTTACACAAAGCATAAGATAAAAGCATGAATTCAAGAGTTTCTCAATTCTGTTATGTGAATTGGTGCTCATACAGTTCGTACATAATACACCTTTATAATAAAAAAATCAAAAAGTCTAATAATTGAGGAGTCTCGCAACAATTCTTTTTGGGTTTGGTCCAAAAAAAAGACTAAGGGTAAGAGTAGGAATAGGGCAAAATTTTTTTTAAAAAGTACCTTGTAAAAGTTTTGAAATTTTCCTTCATTTTTGACATATATATAAAATGTTACACGTGTACAATTTGCATAAAAATATCTTTAAAGAAGAGTTTGGATAATAATATATTTAAATCTTTTATAGCTATTGTCAAATTATGAAATATTTTAGATTTTACCTTTTTTATTCAATTTTTGAAATGTGATATCAATTGAATATGTACATATAGATATATAAAAACGAAAAATATAAAGTAAAGACGCCCGTTTTTTTAAATCTTTATTTGAACATTTACATTTTTTATTTTAAAAAAAATATTTTTTAAAAGGACTAAAGACATAACTTTCATAGAATAGGATGCACGATTCACCATTGGATCAAGAATGAATTAAAAACCCATCAATTTTTCTATATTATATTTAGATTAGAGAAAGGTTTACTGTAGGTATACTGTTTTGAATATGGTATACCATCGCTCAACCTGATTTCCTACGCGTATGTCTGATATGAAAGTTTTACTAATTAACTTTGCAAATATATAGGAATTCAAAAATTGATGTCCAATTCCTTTCAAGATTATAAAACAATACATTTTCAGACAAAAAATAAGTTGTAAAAATGTAATTAATATTCTTTATCATTTAAAAAACGAATAAACAAACGTTGAGCTTTAAGGAAGCTGTTAACCTCTGTGATTTTAGTATTTTTACGTTAAAATATAAAATCTTTGAATTTAGATAGATATCTTATATTTAATCGTGAGTAGTAAACCATGAAAGTATTTATTGAACAGTAGATAATTTACATATTTAAATTGCAAAACATAAGTAACAGAGGAAGCGTATTGAAAAAAAATACATAAAATAAGTATATTTAGCAGATAGAGTTGGAAATAGAGGAGTTTGGAGGGAAATAGGGTGTCCAACAAAAAGAACAGTTGAGGGCCGACTTAAAGATTTTTTTTAAAAAATGTGAACTAAAAACGGTTCCAACATTTTCAGTTTTTCAGGAGCTAAATCATGTCAAAGAAAGTTCGATTATTTCTAAACATTTAGTTTAGTGAGACACCATCACAATATATACATTATTGTGGGATAATGGTATTCCAATTAGCGACTAATATCTCATTTTAGGAATTTATGGGGGGGGGTATCAAAATAGCAAGGGGGGTCAAGGAAGAGGGGGAACGGAGGTAGGAAAGGTAGGAATATAATAGAAAATAAAAGGGATATGTAAAAATGAGGGGAGGGTAGAGTGGGATTATGGGAAATGAAATGAGGGATATGGGAAATAAAATGAGGAATTATGGGAAATCAAATGAGGAATTATGGGAAATAAAATGAGGAATTATGGGAAATCAAATGAGGAATTATGGGAAATGAAATAAGGAATTATGGGAAATATAATGAGGAATTATGGGAAATAAAAAAGGATTTATGGGAAACTAATCCGGATGTTTTCATCTCTTTCTTCTCCTTCTTCCCCCCACACAGAGTCAACATATCTCGCCACCCAACCTTTCCTAGATCTCCCACCCTACAATTTATAAAATAATATTTTAAAATTAGTTTTATCTCATAGTTAAATCATCAGAAAAGTACATGAATGAAATAAAAGAGTCTTAAAGGCAGAAAATAAAGGGCATGTCCCATATCATATTAGATCGTCAATGGGTCTAAATTACGATTTTCGGGACTTATCAGAAAATTTAAGAAGATTGAATCATTTTGTAAAATTGAATAAGACTTAAATAAAAATTTTCTTGAAGAAAAGGCTAGGGTTTTTCTAGGCTAGGGTTTTTCGAGTATTATGTGTTTATTTTGGCACTAAAGCTTGAAGATAATCTGATATGATAAGGCACTGTGTATAAAAAATCGCAATTAGAATTTGTTGATAGATCCCATTAACATATATATCACTATTATAACTATTGATTTGATTATCAAGTATGACAATCCAATGTTAAAACCTTGTAATTAAGGGGATCGACTGTCGACATTTTCAAATGGAGTTAAATTTTCGATTTACAAAGGTACCCTCTAACTCTAGCCTGTGCACAAGCATGGAGATTGGATATATAGATCGTGAATTTGCGCTTTCTCTGTAATATTGAGTATTGGATCTAAGCAGCAGGGACATGGAACGAAATTGGCGAATTTATATCTTTCTAAGATAAAAAAGACGATATCTTTCTCAATACATGTTAAAAGAGTACAGCATTATGAAATAAAACCCTATCTCGGGTTGGGTCCCTTTAAATGCTATTTACAAAACTGCAAGAACTGAATGAGTTGTGCGGTTTTTTGTGCAATCAATAAATTTCCTGCAAGTTTTCGGAATTCCAAGGTTATAAGGAAATACAGAGTAAGTTCTAGCTCCAAGATCACTTTATTACCTTCTTCTTATACAATGTATACAAACAAACCGTACGTACAAATATATTTTATATAGTATATGCAAATAATATCGAGTTGTCTGGAAACATCGATTTATTCAGATTATAAAGTTTATATACAACAAAGTCCTGAAGCATAAAATGGCGTCTGAGAATTCTATAATCCTTAATACTCTGGGAATCTTCACTGTTGAATTTATTAATCCAATTTCTATGGTTAGTGAATTTGAAATAAATTACTAAACGGTTGAACAATTTAAAAATAGTTAATTTTATCAACATGTGGAAAAAGTATTCATGGAAATTGTTTGGATTTAAGTTTTCACTTTCGATTTAAAACCAATCAACAACGATTCATAACTGCCTGGTTTATATAATGATTAAATCCAAATACCAGGAAAATAACCCAAGGTAAAATATTCTAAGCCTGTAACTTAAGATAAATTAGCGTCATGAAACCCAGGATCGGGAACCCGGTTTCACAAATTGGGTTAAGTATTTTTGTACAGTGGTAGGCGATGATTATATCAATACAATGAAGACGACTTTCAATTAAAATTTTGATTTATATCAAGCTGTTAGAGAAATGGATACAAAAAAAACATAGAAATCAGGAGAGGCTGTCAATTGAAAAGGCTTCTATTTGGTTACGTGTGAAATTGTAATAAGAACAAAGCTTGATAACAATCAAAACTTTTGTAATAAAAGTCGTCTTCATTGTTTTGATATAGATCGTCTACTACTGTAAATAGCAATATATTTTTTTTGCAAACTTTGTTTATGTTGAGATGAAGACGATTAAGGGGGGGGGGGTCGGGAAAGGAGATGAAAAGTGAGAAGTGAAGAAAAGGGAAGTGGGGGAGGGAGGGAGGGGGGTGGGGGCTCAGTTTCTATAAATACCTGATACTCGTATAGTCCTAGGGGTGGTGAGTGAACTAAAGCATTGTCAGGTTTCTGCTGAGAGATTGGAGGAGGTAGAGCAGGTACTAGGTCAGGTAGGTATACTACTCTATATATTTACAGCTCTATGGATATATATTTAGCTAGATATACTACTCTATATATTTACAGCTCTGTGAATATATTTAGCTAGATATACTATTCTACATGTTTACAGCTCTATGGATATATTAAGTTAGATATACTACTCTACATATTTACAGCTGTATGGAAATATTTAGCTAGATATACTACTCTATATATTTACAACTCTATGCAGTTATATTTAGCTTGATATACTTCTCTATATATTTACAGCTCTATGGATATATTCAGCTAGATATAGAGACTACCCTATGGATATATTTAGCAAGATATACTACTCTATATATTTACAGCTCTATGGATATATTTAGCTAGATATACTACTCTATATATTTACAGCTCTACTCTATGACCATTCTTAGCAAAAAAAAAAACAGTACTGTTATATTTTCGTTTTTGTATCAGAGCGCCTAAAGTTTTTAAAGTTCAATACTTTTTGAATTAATGTCACCAAGTAGCTTTGATTCCAAAAGGTATAAAATCTCTAGTTTACATGCATGAATATTTAAATTTCTCCATGATTTGCCTGAATGAATTCGAGAAATTGATAAGCAGTAGAAACCAGCAAATCTAAAAATAAGTTTTAAAAAGATTAACAAAATATATTATTCTTAACCTTGTAATATTGTATAACAGTAAAAAGTTTAACGATAAACAAAATCTCAGAATGTAAGTTTAAGAAATAGGAAAAAGTGCTTTCAAATTATATTACATTAAAAACCTTTAAACTTAGGCTATACTTACTGTAACTACACATGAAGTTTTCATTATGTTTTACAAAAAAATCTGAAATCAAATCAATCAAATGTGAATACAATAAAATAGCGTTCAGACAGTATGATTCAGTAGGTAGATAAATCCTATAATATCTTAACTTAATTTATCATAAACAAATTCTTAACAGAAATATTGTGTTGTCTTACTACTCTTAGATCTATTTTGTGGATAAGAGGTATTTTTTGAAGACATTAAATTTTGATTAACATATTTGTGGACAAATAGTCCACCAGGGCATTGTGAACGTTTGCAGATAAATATATATCTTAAATCCTTGATGATATATATCTTAAATCCTTGATGTCCTTTTTACATATAGATGATATATATCTTAAATCCTTGATGTCCTTTTTACATATAGATGATATATAATGTCCTTTTTACATATAGATGATATATATCTTAAATCCTTGATGTCCTTTTTACATATAGATGATATATATCTTAAATCCTTGATGTCCTTTTTTAACATTCCAGGTTATGAGGCCCCTCAAGAATCCAGAAGATGTTTAACCTATTTCAAAATTGTATGCTCGAGCTCGATAAGTTTTTAAAATGATAAGATAAATAAATCAGTTTGAAAACTGTTTTGGATAATTTCTTTGGTAAGAGAAATGTTTTCACTTAGTTTAATAATAGCAAGGTAATAAAAAGTATTTATTATTAATGTAATTCTTAATAAAAAATGGGCCATTCTAAGTTCTAAGGTAGCTTTTGATTCTGATTGAGCTACATAACCCCCCCCCCTCTCTCTTCCTACTACTTTCCCCTACCTATTGGACGAAACACCTCCAATTGTAGGATTTAAAAAAAAAGACGGCCAATGTTGCAAGCTTGGCAAATCCCGTCATAAGTGTTAGTTTAAAGATTACATCTATGTAAAATGATGTACTTTAATGATGAATATCTATCTATCTATCTAAGTAGGATTTTGTTTTGTGTTAAATCTGTATATAAATTTGGCTTGTCTGTCTGTTTGTCTGTCTGTTTGTATCCAATAAACGTCAAAACGGCTTAACCGATCGGGCCCAAATTTTTTGTGGGACATCACGTGACCACAGGGAAGGTTTATGAATGATAAAAAAATGTGTTTTAAAGGTTTTTAATTTTGTAAAAAATTTAAATTCTTGAAAATCCAAGAATTTTTTTTTAAAACCGCAAAATTTTTTGATCTTTGTTTTAAAATGTAAACAAAAAGAACATGTTCACAATTTTAATAGAAGATGGGCGCGAAGCGCCTTAAAAGCCTAGTAATTATAGATTCTTTTAGAGCACATGTAAAGCCAAAAAAACTGTAATGAAAATCCTTCGCCAAAATTTAGGGAGAGGGCAAATTTAAGACGTTGACTGAAACTTCCACAGCTATTGGGGACAACAACCGTTACATTTACTGAAGTCTTAGCATCTAAGCCCCCAGCCCCTCTGAATACGCCCTTGCATCAACCCATTGTTAATTTATACACAAAAACATTTTGGACTTTATTTGTAGTTTTTGAGTGTTTGTTTTGTAAATACCAAAATAAACAAAGAATATTTAAATATTATAGAAAAGCAGGGGCGTACGAGGGGTACCAAGCCCTCCGGCCCCCATACGCGTGCCCCCCTTGTGGGGGGGGGGGCTCTTTTAATATTACATCTGCTTGCACTTTCCTTCCTCAGGCAATCTAAATTCTACATTGCAATTGGATTGCAATCACCCAAAGTAAAAGATTAAGAAAAGAAATAAAATATATTCTGATTCACAACAATACCCTTCAAAGCTTTATCTGATCAAGTATTGCATTAAATATCCATGTTTCTCATTTTGAAAATTGATTATTTTTATTTGTGGTTTCTCTACAAAAGTGACTCGCGCATTTCTTGCTTCAGAAACGTTGGAGAAATGAAGGAAGTAAAGAAGGAAGAAAAGAAGGAAGAAAAGAAGGAAGAAAAGAAGGAAGAAAAGAAGGAAGAAAAGAAGGAAGAAAAGAAGGAAGAAAAGAAGGAAGTCCCCTCCTCCTGAGACCCAACAATCCAGTCATGATCCTTAGAATTATCCTATACAGTAAATAGAAGAAGATAGAGGTGCAGCATGATATCGAGATGATACATCCAGGAAATATATTAACCATGGAAGATGTAAAATGTGATTGGATGGTTAATTGTTAGATGGTTGTTTGGTTAGATCACTAAATGATTACATGTTTTAATGATTAAATTGTTAGATAGTTTGATGGTTAGATGATTAGATGGTTAAATGGTTAAATTGTTTTTTGGTAAATAGTAAAAAATTCAAATTGTTATTAAATAATTAGATAGTTAAATTGTTAGATGGTTTGATGGTTAAATAATCGGATGGTTAGTTGGTTGGATTGTTAAATGGTTAAATTGTTATTTGGTTAGAAGTTTGACTGTAGTAAATACCCTACTCTATAAACTGCTCTCAGTTTCATATCTATCCAGGTACAATTCAGTTCCACTTAGTTGTCAATGTCTAAAGCCGGTTACAATCGTGAGCACGATCTCATGAGCTATTGATGTCACCCAGACACTAATTCGTATTATATCAATTACAAACCAATGGGCGCGATCTCAGCTCATATGTTTCAACGAGAACCAAATTACTCTTGGTATTAATCAAATCGGAGTCTCTATAACAACTAATGTATTTGAGGTTTATATATTACAAGTTAAAGCCATGTTACGTATTTACAACACAGTTAAAATAGGCGCAATTAAGATGTACGTCATTATATATATATATATATATATATATCACATGATTAAACTAATCATGCTACGTATTCATTTGAAGTGCAGTACAAATGAATAATGGGTTTTAGCTAGAAGTTTACAAACTAGATAGTTAATAATGTACAATGCAGCTTGCAGGTTAACAGAATATTGTGTTTCCCGATATTTATCAATTGACTTGCTAGAGGGTCAAATGGTTGGATGGTTAAATTGTTAGTTGGTTGGATAGTTAAATGGCTATATGTTAAATGGTTGGATGGTTAACAGGTTAAATGGTTAAATTGTAAGATGGTTAAATAATAATATGGTTAAATTGCAAGATGGTTAAATAATAATATGGTTAAATTGTAAGATGGTTAATATGGTAAGTTGGTTAAATTGTAAGATGGTTATATGGTTAGTTGGTTGGATGGTTAAATGGCTGCATGGTTAAATGGTTGGATCTTTAAATGGTTAAATGGTTGGATGGTTAAATGGCTGCATGGTTAAATGGTTTGATGGTTAAATGGTTAAATGGTTTGATGGTTAAATGGCTGCATGGTTAAATGGTTGGATAGTTAAATGGTTAAATGGCTGCATGGTCAAATGGTTGGATAGTTAAATGGTTAAATGGTTGGATGGTTAAATGGCTGCATGGTCAAATGGTTGGATAGTTAAATGGTTAAATGGTT
>NW_019396981.1:73906-75616 GCF_000591075.1 Eurytemora carolleeae | reverse complement strand
TTTTTCAACAGCCAGGCCTCTTTTCTTTCCCTGTCCTTCCTAATTTTGGAAGGCTTCTTTTGTTTTCCTTCCCGTGGAACCTGAGGTCTAGGTACGGAGGAGAAGGTGGAACCCTGGGGTCTGGTGACTGATGAGAAGGTTATTGTTTCCTTCCCATTCTCAGTCTCCAGAGTCATCCTAGCCCAGATCCCTGCTGATCTACACTGATTGTATAATCTTAGGATGGCAGGGAAAGTATTCACCCCTGCCATCTTGTTTTAGCTCTAGTGTACTGCAGCAATCACATACTGTTGTGTTCGGTACCAAGGTCAGCTGAATACTGAAATAAAGAGAAACTGTCAATTAACAGCTTCTCGTAGTTATACTTTTAAACTTGTAGTTTTAAAAAAAATTGTTGGAAATCAAAACTTAAATAAAAAGTCGTCTTCATTGTATTAATGAAAACGCCGACTTCTGAAGTTTATATTGTTTTAAGCTTGGTGGTGTCTATTTAAAGTGGAGTCTATTTAAATCCGTAACACCTCGCGGAGAGTTCATGACATATTCTTGAAAGATTATTCAAATTACTTCAGGATAGTTTAATTCCATGGTATCAGCCGAAGAGCTTGGTTAGGAGATTGTCTAATTATTCCGCATGGTCAAAGGGCTGCATCGTCAAATGGTTAAATTACGATGATACATCTTTTTATTGTTAAATGTTAGTTTGTTATATAATATGGTTAAATTATTAAATGGCTTAATGGTTGGATGGTTAAATGGTTAGTTTGTTAAATGATTAGAAGGTTGGATGGTTAGATAGGGATTGGGTTGGCAGAGAGTGAGATCGAGATTACAATATGTTTTTGAATGTCGTCTATAACTGTTCAAAGAATTAAGATAAACTAAAGTAACCCCTTTGAAGTCTAATATTCTACTGAAAGCTTGAAATGCCTCTCCGTAAATTTACTGTTTAGTGTTTACTGCGCTTGCTGTATGAATTTGCAGTCTGATAGTTTCACAGTCTCTACGCAGATGATTTATTACTCAAACTCTACGCAGTCAGATTAATTAACAAGACACTAGACACAATCCGAAGTGTTAGTGTTCATTGTGCATTATATAGCAGCAGGTTACCCACTCATAAGGGTTTCCGACCATAAACTGTACTTGATCTTATAGTTGAGTGACCGTCGAATTTATCAACACAATGAAGACGCCTTTCGATTCTAATTTTTTTTACTTATACGAATTTTTTAAATACAAGTTTATTTCCATGTTTATTTGTATCCATGCTGCTTGAAAGCTTGATAGAAATCAATAATCAAAATCGAAAGTTGTCTTCAATGTACTGATATATACGATGACGACTGTATGATACACATAAATATGGAAATAAAGAGAAACTTTTTAAGATCT
Organism: Eurytemora carolleeae; assembly: GCF_000591075.1. NCBI lineage: Eukaryota > Metazoa > Arthropoda > Copepoda > Calanoida > Temoridae > Eurytemora > Eurytemora carolleeae. The sequence continues at coordinate 74,221 of NW_019396981.1, read as the reverse complement.
AGATATTTTTATTAACACAAAACATAAAGTTATAAAAAGTATGAGTTTGAATACGAAGATTACATAGTGTTATTTTTGAATGAAATATAATTACAAGGATATTTTGATTTTGCTTGTGGACAATGAATAGGGTCGCAATTTATTGGAAAAACTTGTTCACATTTAATGCAAGTGGATACATTTACTAGGTGTGTGTTCAACTTGTGATGCGGATTGATCGAGCAATCTTTAAAATGTTCAGTTTTCATCCACTGTGTATGAGGTATATGCTCGGGTCCTTCTGTCTGTTTCCAAACACAATGTCCTGTATCACAA
>NW_019396981.1:49305-73672 GCF_000591075.1 Eurytemora carolleeae | reverse complement strand
CCCCCCCCCCCCCTCCCAACCCACAGTAATATAAAAACCTTGTGTGTACTTTAAATCATACACCGTGAAAGCTAGACATCAAAATGATTTATATCACTTCTCGTTTCAATCTACAAAATTGCAGAAGATTTTACAAAAGAAACCTTTTTGAAAATCATCTTTTCTTCATTTTCAAAAAAATTAATGACAAAGCAGAAATTTGTATATAACAAAGAATAGGTTTTTATTTTGCGTATATTAAATTTGTTTCATTACTTAAAAAATTATAGTTTTCGTCAAGTTTAAAAGTAATTCACGAAACCTGAACTGCACTAAAGTGCGTTTTTAAGTATGAATTTAAAGATGGTGTATTTTTGGACCTACGCCCATCCCCTCTACTGCCAATCCGACCTACAAGCACGTGGTTTTAACAGCTGTGTATAAACATATAATTTGTATAAACAGTGAGCGTATTAATGTTGATTTAGATGGAAACAGATGAAGGAAAGATGGTGTGAATTTGTGTAGAAAATATCGATATTAATTTATATGAATATGGATTTAAGAAATTTGTAGAATTAGTTATATGTAGGAACAATGTGCATGCTTGATAATAGTAATGATTTTATAACATTTTGATTTTAGAACTTAAATATGCCTTTAAAACACGTATTTCTACGTGTAGAACCAAAAAATCTCAATTTATTGGATTTTTTAGGTTTAATACTTAACACATTTTTACGTTTGTCTATACATATTTTTACGGATATAAAATACGTGTTTTTACCAAGGAAATGGTTACGAAAATACATAACGTTGTTTTACGTATTCTAAACCTAAAAAACGTAAATATATATATGAATGTCGTACGTGATTTTAGGTTTTCCGGTGCTGCAAATATCATTTTGTGACGTCATTTAGTGGGTCGTTTTCCTCCCCTAACTGCATGGCAAAGGCTCGTACTGCATAGCAAATCTGGGAGGCTCATATCAGCTGCATCCCTCTCCCAGCATGTTATGGTTTAATACAAAAATGACTAAATTTCTCTTTTTAAAATTCCATGTCCATGGGAGGATAAATAAAATGTCGGTGCANTTCTAAAAATGCTTCAACTCAGAATTGCTTCTGGAAAAGTTGGCAGCTAGTATGAAATATTATAGTTTAGGAGGAATTTGCAAGAGATCACATTGCAGGAAGACAAAACGGATGGGGACAGGAAGCGGTGAATACAGGGAAGAGAAATCACAATGAATATATTTTCTAATATTTTCTACATTAAATATACGAGACTAGTTCGTTAACCGTAGACTCTTTAGCAACATTTTTAATAATTTTCACACACCATGGGAGCATTTTTTTAGGGGTGGGGTTTAGATCCATCAATAACATAACAAATAACAATAATAACAATAACAGATTCATCGATATAAAAGCAGTACAGTACATGAGATCTTCAGTTCCAGATGTACAGAGAATTTAATATATGTACAGAAAGTAATATTAAATAACTAAGCAAAATATTAAAGTTAGATATGATGCTAAAATTATCCTAAATGTTATGAAAACCTACGAGGAACTCGTTGTGTAATTATTTAACCCTGAATTCCTCGGTTTCTATACTTTTAGATAATATTTAACCCTGGGTAGGGTCAGATCATCTTCAGCCTAACAATAAAGAATTGGATTAATGGGACACTTCACAATATCAGAGTTAATGGGACACTTCACAATATCGGGATTAATGGGACAGTTGACAATATCAGGATCAATGGAACAGTTCACAATATCAGGATTAATGGGACAGTTGACAATATCAGGATTAATGGGACACTTCACAATATCAGTATTAGTGGGACAGTTCACAATATCAGGATTAATGGGACAGTTCACAATATCAGGATTAATGGGACAGTTCACAATATCAGGATTAATGAGGCAGTTCACAATATCAGGATTAATGGGACAGTTGACAATATCAGGATTAATGAGACAGTTGACAATATCAGGATTTATGGGACAGTTGACAATATCAGAATTAATGGGACAGTTGACAATATCAGGATTAATGGGACAGTTGACAAAATCAGGATTAATGGACAATTGACAATATCAGGATTAATGGGACAGTTGACAATATCAGCATTAATGAGACAGTTGACAATATCAGGTTTAATGGGACAATTGACAATATCAGGATTAATGGGTCAGTTGGCAATATCAGGATTAATGGAACAGTATATAATATTTTCACCTGGTCAACAGCTGCATTCAGAGATAGGAACACGTGATCTAGATTTCCAGGATTTTTTATCAGCTGATCCATGGGTTTATCCAGACGGCTCTGATCAAATCAAACCAAATCAAATAATCATGTTGTTTAAACTATGAGAAACAAGAAATACGAAAATTGAATATTTAAAAGGCAGAAATATGTCAGTGCGGAGATCAATCATTTACAACAGTTTTTCTAATTTTTACATCAAATAAAACTATTTCTGAGGCATGTTTTGTTGTGCACAAGATTTTATTGTCTTAAATGCATTGTACATTGTAAACATTTCTTATTTATCAAGCTTCAGGGTTACACAATATAAGAATTTGACTGTGAAGACGACCTAAAACTTTGTAAATATGACGTGACGGTGACCCACCGTACATTCGTCTCTCAAATCTCTACCTTTTTGGTTAACCCTGTAACTCGTTAAAAAGACTTATAGACTTAGAGTATACACTATATAATATACATCGGCCATAACTCTTATATTAAGCTATTTTCAATGATTTACTTTCCTTGTGATTTGGCATGATTGGTAGATAAACTATTCTTGTATCCTGGACCATCAAACTAACCTGAAAAAAAGTTTTAAAATAATTAAAGAAAACAAAACGTGGGTGCACTATCTCCCGAAAGGGACTATCAATATAATTTAAAGCAACCCCCCCCCCCACATAAGAGTTGCATGCCCCAATAACAAGGTTTATGCACCTTTATCTGAGCACCAAAGTTTGGTTTATTAATCTTAAAATAAAATTTTGAAAACTCTTTTTTGTTCTTGCAGTCAGGATTCTTTAAGAGATTTAATACAGTCATCGTCTTATATATCAATACAATGAAGACGATTTTCTATTTTAATTTTGGTATCTACCCAGCTTTCAATCAGCAGAAACTCTTAAACGAGTAAACATAGAGAAGATGTCAATTAACAGCTTCTCTTTGTTTACTAGTAAACTTCTAATTTTAAAAATGCTTGTTATGGATCAAAGCATTATTAATAAAAAGTCAAATTCGCTGTATTAAAACAAATACAGGGTTTTTAAGAAAAAATTCTAGATTCTTGTTTCTCATGTTATTTTCATTATTGTTAATAATGACACATTTGGTCATAGAATACATAAAATTTAATAAAGCTATAATTCTAATATTTTGATAAACTTGGTATCAGAAATAAGGACTCGGATAAAAAACACGAGAAACGTGACCTTTTTCAGATTCAAAAATGAGACTTTTCATCCTATTTTCTGGGACACCCTGTACAATTCCTACCTTAACCTTGTACTCATTCTCCATGGTGTTGATGAACTGGGAGAGGGTGAACCCAGGGCAGCCCCGCACCTCCCACACATCCCAGATTGTTGTACTGAAATATAGATATTTTAAACGGACTGTAGAACTAAATTAAACCATTCATAGAATGACAGGTTTTAATCACTTTGTTTGATTAAGAATGCTCTTTACTCTTTAAAAATGACTCTTTATCAACTTGGGGTCCTCTAAAAATTGACCTGAGTATTATTGGAGAAAATATTCATTTTTCAGGATGGAAAAAATGACGATATCTTCCAGTTTAATGAGCAGATAAAGGTTTAAATTGTATTGTTGTTTACTGGTGTCCCTTGAAATTACAACGACAGTATCTGTAAATATTTTAATTTAAGAATTGGTCTGGGTTAGAGAAACAATTCTTAACATATCAAACAAGTGGTATCTTTTATTTAACACAATAGTATGAATTTGAACTTGTTTTCACTGTTTACCTAAGGGTAGGAGACATTATATTCTGGTTAGGAGGAGGTGTATACACTTCCTAATGTTCACCTAAGGGTAGGAGAGATAATATTCTGTTTAGGAGGAGGAGTATACACTTCCTACTGTTTACCTAAGGGTAGGAGAGATAATATTCTGCTTAGGAGGAGGTGTATACACTTCCTACTGTTTACCTATGGGTAGGAGAGATAATATTCTGGTTAGGAGGAGGTGTATACACTTCCTACTGTTTACCTAAGGGTAGGAGAGATAATATTCTGGTTAGGAGGAGGTGTATACACTTCCTGATGTTTACCTAAGGGTAGGAGAGATAATATTTTGGTTAGGAGGAGGTGTATACACTTCCTACTGTTTACCTATGGGTAGGAGAGATAATATTCTGGTTAGGAGGTGGTGTATACACTTCCTAATGTTTACCTAAGGGTAGGAGAGATAATATTCTGGTTAGGAGGTGGTGTATACACTTCCTAATGTTTACCTAAGGGTAGGATAGATAATATTCTGGTTAGGAGGTGGTGTATACACTTCCTAATATTTACCTAAGGGTAGGAGAGATAATATTCTGATTAGGAGGAGGTGTATACACTTCCTACTATTTACCTAAGAGTAGGAGAGATAATATTCTGGTTAGGAGGAGGTGTAGTGTATACAATCCGTTCTCCCCCGCACCACCAAACACTCTCAGCTACTTCTTCCTCCAATATGTTTCTAAAGAAATCAATAATGAAAAACGACCACAGATATCTTAAATTACAATGGGAAAAATGTCGAGTGGGTGTATACAGTCCCTTTAATACTACTGTTCTGTTGACATATTTCTACCTTGTTTGATGAATGGTTTGAGCAGCAAGCTGAAGACTGGTTGTAGATAAGCAGGGTTCAACTAGTTTACAAATCTCATGTACTTCTGTACTGTCAGGTCGAGGGATATTGTACATGTCACACCGTAGGTAGGTTGTACACACTGAACAAAATAATATTTATACCGAAGCGCTAAAAAAGCAATTTTTTCTTAAAACTTTTTAATCCATAATTCAAAGTTTATTGTAAACTTCCAACGGGTGCGGAAAAGAAGGGTAAAGGTGAGAGTATCGCACGTAAAACTGCGTTATTTCTGGATAAAGATTGAAATTCTCTTTATTTTAACAACATTTGTTTAAAGAAGACATTTCTAAAAATGCTTCAACTCAGAATTGCTTCTGGAAAAGTTGGCAGCTAGTATGAAATATTATAGTTTAGGAGGAATTTGCAAGAGATCACATTGCAGGAAGACAAAACGGATGGGGACAGGAAGCACTAGGGTTGAGCGAGTTACCGAAAATTAATAAATGTGTGATTGTGGATTATTTGCGAAAAAGGAAGAAAACGGATGCGGCGTGACCTTCAGTTAATTCAAAGCATTTATCTCAACGGTATTTAACTAGAGGTTCCATACAGGGAGTAAGGAATAGAAGGGAGATATAACTGACGCGGTTCGCCCTACCATATGATTATACATGCTTTGCAGACGGTACTTCATTTGAATAAGAAATATTTGTCTGATGTACATTTACTGCGTATACAATAACCTATTCTGAATATTTCATATGCAAATGAAGTACCGTCTGCAAAGCATGTATAATAATATGGTAGGGTGAACCGTGTCAGTTATATCTCCCTTCTATTCTTTACTCCCTGGTTCCATAGTAATCGATTAAATTACTTTTACGACTGGCTTCAAAGTTGGTTCAATATTATTATTCCTAAAAGTTGTTGAAGAATATCCTTGTCCTGCAGACCAGTAGAGGGTGTTGCAGTCGATATATACTTGACTAGACTTGATAAACTTCCCGTCAATACACCAGAGGACTCTAGTGTACAACCAGGTCATCAAACAAAGGAAAGGGATACCCTTAATCCCGATTGCTAAACCTCTGTATTTTTCATTTCCCCCCATTTAGGAATTAAAAAATATACTTTCAGCTACGCGCGACAATTTCTAACATGTGAAAAAATTAGAAGAGGGAACATGCTTCAGGAGAATTTGTTAAAAATAAATAATCAAATGTTTTAAACAGACAACTAGATAATAAAGATATTGATGTATTGGTTGAATTCCTGACACATCATTCTTCTTTACGGACTCGTCTGTTTCTATTCTCTTGTTCTTAGGAACAAAACTAGCAACCGACAATTCACTGAATATATTTAATTATTTTTAAAGTAACTTTTATCAAGAGACTGTATGTAGACATAAATTCAAGTGATTCTTCATTTTAAAGATTCACGTTACCATAAACATCTTTTCTTAATATATAGTTAAATTTTGGCAATTGCCTTCTTTCATCCTCGGATGAAATGGGCAAATCACTTTTAAATAAAACACCAATTGTAAATGATCAATTTTTAGATTTAAAAAAAAAATAGAAATATTCCCCCCAATTTAGGGACAAAAACATGTTTGCCGCTATGCGCCACCATTTCTAACATGTAAACAAAATAAGGAAAAAGACATACTCATGTTTAGAATAAGATATTTGATCTGAGCCCGCGATTTAAAAACTTCGGCTCGAGTCGTAATACTTTAAACCCGACTTAAGACCCAATCTTCGACCCAACTCTACGGCAGCTTGTGTCACGTGATTGACAGCTGCAAGATCTTCGGTTCGACTTAAGAAGTAAGGCCCAATGAAAATAAAACCGACCTGGCCTTGGTTGGTTTTAGTGGAGAATAAGGCTCAATGTCGAGTGTTGTTCTCATAAAACCCGAAATGTGTCGATTCCTACAAGGAAAATCCGCCAAATAGAATATTAAACCGGATTAAACTCAATTTTGTTGAAAATAAGATGCAGCTTGAATCCGAAAGCTCAAGCCATAAATAAGGCCCAACGACAGCTTAGAACCGAGCCGTATTTTCCCGAATTTTTTGAATTGCGGGATCTGAGTGTTTAAGGTTTAAAGGGTATATAACAGTCGTTAAAAGAAGAATCTACTTATTCTACAGTATTATAAAGAAAGATATCAATGTAGTTTGAAAATCTGAAAAATAATTTTAGTTGTTTTCGATAAGCTAGCTTTAAGTTTAATGCATGAAACAGTTACCTAATTATACTAAGAATATTAGTATCTGCTGGAACAGAAACATTTAAGATTTCAGCAAAGCCCTTGGCAAGAAGAAGAACAAATTCTAAAAATAAAATTAATGTTCAAATCTCTTCACACACCAGTAAAGTCAATAATGATGAATTTTCATGATGAAATGTTTGTTGCACGACCAAATTGAGTACAAGGTGAAATTGAAAAATATTGAAATAATTAGTACATTACTTATAAAAAGTATAGTACACTACCATATATTGAAATTGAAAAATATTACCGGAAAAATTAAATTCAAAATTGAAATTGAAATTCTGTCTTGAAGCAGGAGATAAAAAAAAACAATAAAAACTAAAAAAATGAAGCAAGAAAAGACTTATATATTACCTGTGTGTACTTGATTATCAGGATCAAATATAACAGGAACCGGTTTTAGTTTTGGCCAGGACCAGAAAAGTCCACCATCTGACGATTAATATAGTTTTACAATTAAGTACATCCAGGAAAAAAATGCTAAGAATCTCGGACGAAGCAAGTTATTTGAGAAGTTTATCGGAATTAAAAAAATTCTTGTTTAAAAAAGTATTTTACATGACAACTTATTTCAAAAACATGCATTATTCTCTATTTCAAGTTTTGTAATTGTCAACTTACTTCAAAAACAGACAAAAAAAAAAATCTATTAATGCACATTAGTTTTGTTGTAGAATATTTGTAAAAATTTAGTAAATCAACTAAACAAGTTTGCAACCAAAAACATGTCTTAGGTAGGCTTTTATGAATAAAGCAAGAAAACATTGAGTAAGTCCGACCTTTGTCAGGTTCCCCTAAGAACTAAACATATACCTGTCAATTGAGCATCCTGCGGGAAGCTAGTTGTTAGCTGCTGAGCTTTAAAGTTAAAATATTTCTGGAATTTAATCCTAGCCGCAGCTACACAGCTGCTCCAAGTAGCTCCTGACCCACAGCTGTTCAGGTAGAACTGAGTCTCTCTGGGTAATAAGAAAAAGTAAAGACACTGTTAATTTTTCAAAGTTAGTTTGGAATATTGGAATATAGACTTTTTCATTTGCTTAATTAAGCCTATTCATTCACACATAAGACAAAAGTTTTTTTTGCTTTAGTTGATAATAAATTTTATTTTCAAACGCTCCTACTTGTTTTAATATTATACACAGATTACAGTGACGACCATATCGGCTTTAATCTAATTCAAAAATTACATTGTTTAATGTATACATTTTTACTGCACACTTTTCCGTCATTAGTCATAATTTATTTAATAAATAATTATACTGATAACAAGAGTGAAAATAATGATACCTTGAACCTGGAGGAACCTCACCAGATTTCAATGCTCTCTCCAGCTCATCTTCTCTACCCCTATACTCCTGGAAAAAGAGAAATATATTTTAAATAAATATGATTGATTGAAGTGTCTGTGTACACTGCATTTATATTGTAAACTGTATTTGTTGTTTATTTACATATATACGCTACCAGAGTCTACAGGTTTACAACCTACAGCCTATGACAAATCCCAAAAGACATGGAAATCATACAGTAATAACCAGAAAACTGTGGCATATAAAGACGAACTTAAAGCAATACTTACAAAGCAAATAGTTTTAGTAGTAGCTTACTAAATCGCTTATATTTGATGTTGTTACAAAGCAAATAGTTTTAGTAGTAGCTTATTAAATCACTTATATTTGATGTTGTTACAATGCGAATGGTTTTAGTAGTAGCTTATTAAATCACTTATATTTGATGTTGTTACAAAGCAAATAGTTTTAGTAGTAGCTTATTAAATCATTTATATTTGATGTTGTTACAAAGCAAATGGTTTTAGTAGTAGCTTATTAAATCACTTATATTTGATGTTGTTACAAAGCAAATAGTTTTAGTAGTAGCTTATTAAATCATTTATATTTGATGTTGTTACAAAGCAAATAGTTTTAGTAGTAGCTTATTAAATCATTTATATTTGATGTTGTTACAAAGCAAATAGTTTTAATAGTAGATTATTAAATCATTTATATTTGCTGTTGTTACAAAGCAAATGGTTTTAGTAGTAGATTATCACTTATTAAGTTAGATGGGTCTGTTACACTACAAAATTGCTATTTCTTAGGTTTTTGGACGTATCTATATTCTTTTATCTTAATTTTAATCTTATAATTTGAAGATAAATGCTTGATTCACACCCCCCATATTAATTTAACCTTGAATACATCATATCCAAAGAGTTTCAGGTCAACTTAATAATTTCATTCCTTGTGGGTAACTCTGTAAAATAAATATAAAGCTTTATTACCTGTATAAATATATTTCTAGCTTCTAGTTTTCTCACCAATATTCTCTCTAATTTCTCTTGAGCCCAGTTTACTGCATGCTCAGCTCGGTGAGGGAAGGACTAGAGTAAATATTTCAAATTTTTCGTGAAATCTTTAATAAATTATTGGTAGATTCAAATTTTAATGTTATTTTAATGACTCATTTCTGGGGAAAAATAAAATGGTTTCATTTATTGGTATATTTGATTCACAGGACTTAATTAATTAGTGCTTAGAGTAAAGTTCATTTCCAAAATAATACATTTGATGTGCTTAATTATAATAAAACTAAGGGTTTCTTAATCTAATGATCTACAGATCCAAATTGGACAGCAAACGAGTTATCATGCATAAAGGCAATATTGCGCATAATGTATAATTCTAAAACTTTTATAAAAGAAGTTTCTTCGTATTTGGTCTTTATATGATTGATCAGTGCGTTTAAGCAAGAGGGTTGATTTCTTAACGAAATGTTCGGAGTTTTTAGCTCAAAAGCTAAGAATTGTATTTCAGAAGCTAAGGTAAGAATTGCATTTCAGAAGCTGAGGTCTCAAGGTTTAGAAAACAAGCAGAAATCCTTTTGTATTCGGAAAATCAAAGTTCACATTTAGATAATCTGGATTAGCTAAAAAAAATTGTGTTTAAAACATTAATTTGCTTGTAAATAGACAAACAAAATTAAGTATGAAAATTGATGTATGTGCGGATATAAAAATGACTGTTCACCTACATAATAATATTAAAAAAGGGCACATTTTATGCGATAAAATTTTTTTAGATAAAATAAAATAGAGTAATTAAATAGTATTTAATCATAGTGATATTTTTTACATCTTCCATGACATGACACATGACATGACAGTGTGCTTGAAGGACTTCCTAAGAGATGAGAGAAATCCCATGTAACTTTTTTTTGAGATTCTGAGAGCTCACCAAGACGAACATTTTACGATATGTCAGCACTTTTTGCTCGGGCGAATTTTCCCGCAATTTGCATATTTACAAAGTAATGTGTTTTTGACATTTTCCAGCTCGTTACATAGAAACTTACTTTGAACATTTTTGAAAAATACCCGTATTTAGATGTAAAATGTGCTTCAAAATACTCTGTTTTAGCTGAGGATATAATTATAATAGTTAATAATATAAGGGTAAGTGGAAAGGTCTATAGTAAAGGGTATGGAAAGGTTCAGGAAAGGATAAGGGGAAAGGTCTAAAATAATGGGTATAGAAAGGTTCAGGATAAAGGATTATGGGAAAGGTCTATAGTAAAGGGTATGGAAAGGTTCAGGAAAGGATAAGGGGAAAGGTCTAAAATAATGGGTATAGAAAAGTTCAGGATAAAGGATAAGGGGGAAGTTCTTGAGTACAAAGTAAAAAAAGCTCTAAATGTATCCTCAGCTAAACAAGAGTATTCTGAGGTACATTTTACAACTAAATACGGATATTTTTTTCAAAATGTTCTAAGTCAGTTTCTGTGCAAATAGCTAAAAAAAAAAAAATCATTACTTTGCCAATATGTTAATTGCAAGAAATCTCGTCCTAGGAAAAAGTGCTGACATATCGTAAAATGTTCATCTTTATGAACTTTTTCAGAATCTCAAAAAAGTTTCTTGGCATTTTTATTTCTTAGAGGTCCTTCAAGCACACTATGAATACACATGTATTGTCAACAATCTATAGCTTCTCATCAGTACAACTTATCTTCAACCATGGGTAGAAGAAGAGGTAAGAGTAAGCTTTTATTTGGAATTCTATAATGTGCTGTATTCCCATAAGGCATTCATCAAAGGAACAACTGTGGAAAGCTACATATTTCATGCTTGGTTAGCAATGCAATTGGTTAGTAGTAAACCAAATGAAAAAGTTTTGAGCTGGTTCTTTACCAGTATCGACCTAATTTGTGGCCAGCCAAGAAGAAGAGAGGAAACAGCTTTCCTGAAGGTCCGAATAGATGGAATATGTGTAGTCAAGAGTGGGAAGTCATCCAAGAAGGACGGGAAGAGTCTGACAGACTTCAAGGTTCCCAAGAAGGAAGGGGTCGTGGTCGAAGACATGAGAGAGGATGTTACAGAGGGTCAACTCGGGGTAGAAGAGGTTCCTCTGCTGTGGATTCTGATAATCTTCCTTCTCCATAAGTTATGCTTTGATTTGTTTAAATAAGAATATAAATTGTGAGCAGTTTTTATTTCTTTTTTACCCATTTTGTGAGCAGTTTTTATTTCTTTTTTATCCATTTTGTGAGCAGTTTTCATTTCTTTTTATCCATTCCTAATCTGTATATAATTGTCTATTATTTTGCATTGGACATATATTGATAAGGTTTTAAATATTTTTGAGATAAAGTCGTAATTCCAAAGGGTATTTGATATATTTGGAATGTTTGAATTATCATCTTATTTTAGATTTTTAACCAGATTATTTGAACTAGCATATTTTTCTACCCTTGCATTTTATCAACAAACTAATCAAATGATATTTTCACACAGCCAGGTAGTTTTAAAATAAACGTTTTACTCTGCTGCATAGTTTTCTTTATTTGGTGTTAAAAGATATACTGTTATGTACGTGCACAGATTATTACAGTCGCTTGCACTACTGACATGATTGTGCACATAGCACCCCTTGTTGAAAACTTGAACAAATCCCTTAAATTGGAAAAAAACGCTGTTGTCAACACTTGTTCTTAATTACTATCTCTCAATAAATTAGTTGACTAAATTGGACCAAGTTGTTTTATTAAGTTGTGAGGAGCTTTAATTTAAATAAAGAAATTAATAAGCCAAAAATTATTAAAAAGGTGCACTTTACTCTAGTTAATTCTTTATTAATCTCTCTCATCATTATTATTTTAAATTTTTTAACTCACCTTAAGTATACAGTGAGGTGTTTCTCCTTCTAGTGGGTCTAGTAAGCATGAGTAGGACACAGTTTGGTGGGGTATAAAGGTTTCTAGTTGACCTAGACATTAAAAATACATATTTCAGGTTTATAGTTGAAATACAGGTTTCTAGTTGACCTAGACATTACAAATACAGGTTTCTAGTTGACCTAGACATTATAAATACATATTTCAGGTTTACAGTTGAAATACAGGTTTCTAGTTGACCTAGACATTATAAATACATATTTCGAGAAGACCTAGACAATACACATACAGGTTTCTAGTTGACCTAGACAATACACATACAGGTTTCTAGTAGACCTAGACATTATAAATACAGGTTTCTAGTTGACCTAGGCATTACAAATACATATTTCGAGTAGACCTAGACAATAAAAATATAGGTTTCTAGTTCACCAAGACATTACAAATACAGGTTTCTAGTTGACCTAGACATTACAAATATAGGTTTCTAGTTGACCTAGACATTATAAATACATATTTCGAGTAGACCTAGACAATACACATAAGGTTCCTAGTTCACCAACACATTACAAATAAGTTTTCTGGTTGACCTAGACATTATAAATACAGGTTTCTAGTTGACCTAGGCATTACAAATACAGGTTTCCAGTTGAACTAGACATTACAAATACAGGTTTATAGCTGACCTAGACATTACAAATACAGGTTTTTAGTGGACCTAGACATTACAAATACAGGTTTATAGTTGACATAGACATTATAAATACAGGTTTCTAGTTGACCTAGGCATTACAAATACAGGTTTCCAGTTGAACTAGACATTACAAATACAGGTTTATAGCTGACCTAGACATTACAAATACAGGTTTTTAGTGGACCTAGACATTACAAATACAGGTTTATAGTTGACCTAGACATTACAAATATAGGTTTCTAGTTGACCTAGGCATTACAAATACAGGTTTCTTGTTGACCTAGACATTACAAAAACAAGTTTCTAGTTGACCTAGACATTACAAATGCAGGTCTCAAGTTGACCTAGACATTACAAATACAGGTTTCTAGTTGACCTAGACATTATAAATATATGTTTCTAGTTGACCTAGACATTTCGAATACAGGTTTTTAGAAGACCTAGACATTAAAAATATAGGTTTCTAGTTGACCTTTACATTACGAATACAGGTTTCTAGTAGACCTAGACATTATAAATACAGGTGTCTAGTTGACCTAGACATTACAAATACAGGTTTCTAGTTGACCAAGAGACATTATAAATACAGGTTTCTAGTTAACCTAGACATTACAAATACAGGTTTCTAGTTGACCTAGACAATATAATACAGGTTTCTAGTTGACCTAGACATTACAAATACAGGTTTCTAGTTGACCTAGACAATATAATACAGGTTTCTAGTCGACTTAGACATTACAAATACAGGTTTCTAGTAGACCTAGACATTACAAATACAGGTTTCTAGTAGACCTGTACATTACAAATACAGGTTTCTAGTAGACTTAGACATTATAAATACAGGTTTCTAGCAGACTTAGACATTACAAATACAGGTTTCTAGTTGACCTAAAGATTACAAATACAGGTTTCTGTAGACCTAGACATTACAAATACAGGTTTCTAGTTCACCAAGACATTACAAATACAGGTTTCTAGTTGACCTAAAGATTACAAATACAGGTTTCTGTAGACCTAGACACTACAAATACAGGTTTAAAGTTGACCTAAAAATCTGTTTTAAGTTTTTAAAGTTTTTGATCAGTTTTATATTTCTAACTTTTTCGATATTCATTTTTTAAAGCGCTTTTCATATTTAATTCAGCATACAATTTCCAAGAAAATTATGTAGGACATGAAATTTTTCAAAATAATTTTTTGGGGGCCTCACAGTTATTTCTCCGATATTAAATTGTCAAATTACAATCGTATGGACAATTTTGATTTTTTTTATTGCAATATTTGTATTAAATGAAGACGCAGCAACCTCTGGTTAGCTGATTTCTGAAAAATTCACAAATAATCAGCCTTAGTCTTCAGACCCTTTAAAATTACCTCTGAATGTATCTTGAGCCAGCATTATTAGAGGTTTCAATATAGATACACAATGGTCTCCAATACTCCGTCTGAACTTGATAAACGTTTATAACTTAAATGTGGCAAATGGGGATCATCACGGCTAAGCGTCTGTTCATTGAATGACACTATAACCCCCCNACCTGACTTGTTAGAAATTAGGTGACTTTTCAATGCATATGTTAAGACTTTTAAGTTTCACAATTTTTTTTCCAAACATGACGAGGAAAATTTTTTTATTCTGAAAATACAGATAGTTAGACAGAAATAAGTATCCATTAAAGTTGTGATATCTAATAGAACAAGGGGGGGGATATTATACTCGTTTCTGTTCCTAGTGCTAAAATCCCCCGAGCAGCAGATAACAAGATCAAACTCCACTAGATTAGGGAAACTGGAGGTAGTTATAAACTTGATAAATCCAGGATAATGTTCTTCCTCTCCTCCTTTCTCTCCGGCAATAACAAGGTTGACAAGTTTGGCGGATTTGAGCTGATTCACTACTTCACGGCTAATAGGGTTCCAACCGTAGATAAAAATCTTCTTCCCATCTTTGTAAAATAAGTACTTATAGGTATTTTTTTGTTATTTTAAGTATTTAAAGTAATCTACTCAAGACTATCTTAAAATAAGTTAAGAAATAGCTAAATATATCTCTTTGATTTGTGCTTTGTATTAAGGGTTTCCGACACAAGTGGATTTTATTTGCGCGTAATTGGAAACCCTATTTCTAATTCAAGACTGAATAAGCAGCCTTCGTTATTTTCACTTAAAAAAATTGAATTTTCAGCCAAAAAGTAATCTCTTTAGTTTAAAAGTTTCCATAATTAATAAAACAATCGAAGCATCAAAAAATAAGATCAGTTTAAATTAGAAAAAAAATTGTAGAAAAAAAGGTTTCATGATCTGGTCTAAATGGGATCAATTGGTTCAGATCTGGTCTGATTTTTGTAGGATTCTAGTCTGATTTTTATGCCATAAATACTAGGATACTTAAAAAAAAGTAAGTTCCGAATATTGAATAAAACTTTCAATTTTAACATGTTACTAGTATTGATTTATACCTAGATGGTTTAGGTTGATTGGACAACTTCGTATCTGAGCAGGGTTCTTCACCCAGCCTGGAGAAACTAGAACCCGGAGAACCTGGTCGGAGAGGAACCCCAGTACTTCAGGGTTTAGGAGAGAGCTAGTTGGACACTCAAAAGTTTTGACTTCAAACCAAACTTTTAAAATCGAATTACAATAGTCTACTTCTAAACTTCATTATTTTAGATTTGAAAATGAATAACTCCAGAAAAATCCTGGTTTGATCACAGTAGTTATCAACTTAAACTATAGAATGTAGTTCTCTACAAAAACCTTAAAAATTTTATCTTTCTATGAAGCAAATGTCAACAATTTTTTCAAACCAATTTAATTTTGAAAATAAATTTGGCTTGTCTGTCTGTCTGTTTGTTTGTATCCAATAAACGTCAAAACGGCTGAACCGATCGGGCCCAAATTTTTTGTGGGACATCTAGGGACCCCAGGGAAGGTTTATGAAAAATCAAAATTTCAAATATTTGTCTCCATCAAAATTCGATCGTCATTAAATTTTTAAAAATTTTGAAAATCCGCGGAATTTTTTGTGAAAATCCGCGAATTATTTTTTGTTTTGTTTTACGATGTACACAAAGAGAACATGTTCACAATTAATTTAGGAACTGGGCGCGAAGCGCCCTCTAAGGCTAGAAAGAATGGCGCGAAGCGCCTTGAATTTCTAGTTTTGAAATATTTTTAAAGTCAGAACTACAAGTTATGCCTCTTTCTGAACAATTTGAATTTGATGCAATTTAATCTTATTTTGAAAATTTAAAAAGGTTGGTTTCCTATCGAGGATAGCTGAGGTGAATGTACAGGCCAGGATACTCGTCGAACTAGTTTTACTTCATCACCTTAATGTTAGTTTGAAAAAAGTTAAACTTTGTAAAACATTTATCAACTGAAACTGCTTTCAAGATCTTTAGATGAAAGAGTGAGAGAACATATTGGTTACATTAGAAATCTCTACACAAACCAGGCTACAGGAGAACATTTTAACCTTTCTGGACATGAACTCTACCATCTAAAAGTTAGCGTACTAGCAAGGTTTGGGACCTTGGGAGAAGTTTACTTGAAGTAAGTGAATCTAAATATATTGGAGATTTTATGACTGAACTCAGAGGAATGAACAGAAAAAAATAGTTTTTATTTAACTGTAATTCAGTATTTTTTTTAAAAAGGAGTATTGCTATGTCCAGTTCTTTAAAAGGTTTAAATACTCCTCCTTAACAAGCCGTCCCCCTTCCCCCAAATTTACGCAAAAGTTCGTTAATTAGATCGACCCCCCACCACCACTTGATGCACATACATATAAACAGTTTGGTTTTAATCTTTCTGACAGAAACAATCTCAAGGAATAATAATTGTCTTATAACATTTTTTAAAAAGTGAATATTTGCAAACTTTTTTTTCTATCATGATCTGAGTTCGTTTCCCTTTGGTCCATTTGACAGCTATTTTTTTAAATAATCTTTTTTATTTGTTTATTTTCTTGTGTTTTTTTATCGATTTTGATGGTTATTATATCGGTAGAACTGACGAGGGTCAACCCAAACCGAAATATATTTTCAATAAATGTGGAACTAACATCTACTTTTTTTTACTCTACAGAGGTTTGGTCCATCACCATCACCGAATTTTAAATCAATTTTTAAATCCTTATATTTTACCAACCTAGTGATGTAACCCTTGATATTTCAAACTTCGACAATAATTGATAGTGTGAGTAAATATAAAAGATTTACGACATTAGGTTGCAAAGATATATGGATTAATTCACGCTTGATCAAGTATTCAGTATTTTTATTGCTTAGGTTAATTTTAATTACCAAACCGACTTTGAAACAGCTACAACAAGCTCTACATTATACACTATACATGGGGGGCAAATCCCCCTCGCCCCCTCGTATTGAGAAAGGGTGTGTTAATAGAGCAGTGATCCGGCCAGGTGGTCGAAGGAAGCTAAGCTAGAAAATTCAATTCTAAATCAACCTCAGGCTGTAGATACAGGCCATGGTAATTGGGGCTTCTGGCTTCGGCTACTGCCACTCGGGCATAACAGTATCATTGCATGCTAACTCTGTGATCTATGCACCCCGGAGGGGGGGTGGTTACCAGGCAACACTTGTGTTATTGGGGAGTCATAATCAGGCCCGTAACCAGGATTTTTCCAGGGGGGGGGTGCAAAAAAAAGTTTTTTTTTAAAAGCAATGGTTGGTTGGTTTTTACGGTGGTATTTGGTTTTCTTTATTACATTTTTATGTACGCTATAAAGACTGACCTTTTTAACAAGTGTATTTTAGCTTTTAAGGGTTACATTTTAGTGTCTGAAACTTTTCAGTTTACATATACAATATACATAATAAATAAATGAATGGTACTTTAGCTTAAGGAAAAAATTCATTATTTAAAATCTTGTCCCTCAGCCTCATCATGATATTATGAAGATGAATAAAAAATAAAATTTCTAATATTTTGTTTAAAAGAGTTTATTCATTGACATTGAGACATTAAGACATTCTTAGTGAATTTTATTTCTACTTTGACTAAAAATGACAAATATCCTTGCTTAAAATAATGTTTTTGAAACTCTCAAAAATGGCAGTTATATTCCAAAATAAATGGATGAATTTTTTCCTTTTAACCAAGGGTAACTAGATTTTAGAAAATTATGAGAAACATTTTCTTTTATATGGGACTGGGGGGGGGTGCAAATTCGTCATTGCACCCCCCTTTCAGAAGAAAGGGGAGTGCACCAGCACCCTTGCACCCCCCCCTGGTTACGGGCCTGGTCATAATAGATAGATAGATAGATATATACAGACTAATTAGACAAAACGGGACAGTACACCAAACTAATCATCCCCTTCTACACCCTTGCACCCCCCCCCCTGGTTACGGGCCTGGTCATAATAGATAGATAGATAGATATATATACAGACTAACTAGACAAAACGGGACAGTACACCAAACTAATCATCCCCTTCTAGGGAAATTTATGTGCCAGTATCTCACCTTGTGAGCAGGGTTGGGATGATGATATGGAGAATGCCAGGTCTGATATAACCCCGGAGATAATTTGAGTTCTAGAAGAGAATCCTAGGACTACTTCATCTCCAGTATCTAACCCATGAGTACGATCACATGTCACTTAAACAAAGGTTCAATTCAGGAAATAAAATATTAAATATTAACATTGGAGGTCATTTCTAGTAACTCTTTATTTAAGAAGGAACGTGCTCTATTTACAACTTCACCCGTTACACCTTTATCAAATCAATGATGTGAAGATATCTTGGTTTTTCTATCTTCAAGTCTTTATGATAGTTTCCTTAATTGTTTTGTTACCGTAGCAGAAATCCACGAATCACTTTGAAAGAGAAACCGCAATAAAAATAATAAATTTTTTAAAGCTAAAATTATTTAACAACTTACTTTTTAATTCTTGACAAAACAAAGTTTTTTTTGGTACCGTTGCTAATTTATTAATGGTGGCTCACTTAGAATTCGTCAAACCCCTTAAAGTTACCTATAAGTGAAGTATCTGCCTGTCCCACAGCTCCAACATGTACATTACGTACTGCCTCTGTGTACACACCACAGTTAACCGGGGTATACTGGATACTCTTACCAAAATCAGTCTTCACTTCAATATAACCATTCTCTCTCAGAACAACTAGAAACAAATTAATTTGTTATAAAAATTGCTAGATATTATTATCAAAACCACCCTTAGAGCAAGTAGCCAACTTATTGGCATTCGATCTATAATCTATACAACAAAGCTCTTCGCTGATATATATAATTAAGCTATAGCTGGCCAAACGGACCAAATAAGCTAAATTTTTTGTGAAGGAAAAAAATTAGTTTTTTCTCTCTAGAAATCTTAACTATATTTTTTTATAATTCAAAATTATTTTTTTTTCTCGAAGTGGTGTCAAAATTTAACGGGGAACCTGGCCTGGCCTGTAACATAATATTAATAATGCTACTAAAATATAATGTCTATTTCTAACTAATCTAAGTCTTTTTTCTCGATTAATCTTAATATTTTTTTCTTTATCTTACAATTAAACAAGAATTCCTGAATTTTTGTGTTTGTTCTGGTGACTTTTTATCACGATCAGCCATAAGACCTTCCCTGGGGTCACGTGAGTTCCCCGTTTTATTAATTAATCAGAAAAGTCATGAATAGAAGATGCTTGATACTGAATAGGAATGCTGATACCTAGAATGAAGGGAATGTTCCTAGAATGCGTGAATGAATTGATATCATGGTAACTACTAATATCTGAACTAAGGAAGACGACTACTCCAACCCTTGTCTCCAGATTCTAGCGGAAATAATACATTTGAACATTTTTTTCTCACACAGATTAATAACCTTTTAAAAAGGACCTAATACATATTTTAGGCAAAATGCAGGGGTGCATATTTTTGAGTGGGACCAAAAATATGAGCTTTCATTGGGTTTTGGGGGAAAAAATTAAGAAAAAAGGAATAAGGGGGAAGGAAAGAGAAAAGGAAAAAGGGAAGGGGAAGGGAAAAGGGGAATAGGGAAGGGAAAAGGGGAAGAGGGAAGGGAAAAGGGGAAGAGGGAAGGGAAAAATGGGAAGAGTGAAGGGAAAAAGGGGAAAAGGGGCAAAAGGGAATGGAAAAAGGGGAAGAGGGAAGGTTGAAATCAAAAAGTTGTTCAAAATCTTAAACATAGCGGCTGAAAACAAAAAAGTTGCTGAAAAATCTTAACCCCAGTGGTTGAAAGCAAAATACTGTATTTTCTCAGCGGTTGAACTAATAAAAAAGTTTTCAAAAGTGGAAAAAAAGTTAACGAAAATAGTACGATTTTAGCAGTTGAGCAAATTTTAAATTTGAGAAAAACGGGAATGATATATACTTTGGAGAAAAAAACTCAGCGGGAGCGGTTGAACCAGCGGTTGAGATCTAGCCTAGACTCTACGCAGTTCAGAATAAGAAATGCGCCTTTTTTTTCTCAAATTTAAAATTTGTTCAATCAATAAATTCCTGCTTTTTTCATTCATATTTTTATTCACTTTTTAAAACTTTTTTAGTAGTTAAACACACTTTTTTGCTTTCAACCGCTGGGCTCANATAAATAAATAAATAAATAAATAAATAAATAAATAAATAAATAAATAAATAAATAAATAAATAAATAAATAAATAAATAAATAAATAAATAAATAAATAAATAAATAAATGGTTAACAATCATTCCGTTTATAATTGGGAGATTGAAAGAACAGAAAAGGGGGATGTACGTAAAGAAGAGTTACTTTCTAATGATGATAATTGGTTTTGAAATAATTTTTAGACGCATAATCGCAAATAAATACAAAAAGATTTTTTATCCAAAAATTATAAATTAAAAATCAAATTCGTAATATTACAAAACTTTACTTCATTAAGAAAGGTCAAGCATTTAAAAGGTTTAAAATATAATTAAAATATAAGAATATAAGTTTCTGGACCTATAACTATCGTTTCTCTCCCTCTTTACTTCAGGTTTTATGTCTGCTCCATTCAATCTGATTAAACAAAAACAATTAATAAAAATATGTTTCAAAATTTTATCATTGGAATTGAGTCAACCCCCAACGTTATACCAAAATTTATAAATGTATATTAGATATGGTATAGAAATCAAAGTTGTAAACAGATCATATTCAGCAAATACATTTCTTGACTTGAAAATAAAAATTAACAGACAAAATCTTATTATTTAGTTTAAAAATAATGTGCGTTGATGTATTTCCTGCAGCAGTTGAGATTTACTACATGCTTCTCCATCTAAGGACTGATTAAGGGTAGAATAGACAGAGACGTAGTGGAACCCAGTTTTTCTCAGGATACTAGCTAGACCTAACTCCTTCTCTTCGTCCTCAACCAGGAGAATAGGTTTAAGGAGAACCTCTTGTAGAACAGGAATCATTCTAAACCTCTATCCTCCTCCAACTGATTTCAAGCTTTCTAAAATATAGGATTTTAAACAATGTTTTCCAAATACGCAATAGTTAGGGACAAACATTTAATCATAAAATTACGGCTCACTTGCTCGTCTTGTGATGAAATAATTTCCACTCATTAATTGAAAAAGCCAGGACTGTCGATTGGAACAGAAACAGGTTTTAACAGTTTTACTATAAACGTCTTAAATTTTAGTGTACACTTAGAATTACATTGACATAAACAAAAGATTGTACAGTATTAGGAAATAGCAATGCTAACTAAAAGGTAGTGATTGGATGATTTTTAACGATGGATTACTATGTAGTATAGCGAATCTAACAAAACTGAGGAACAGCAAGACGACATTTAAGCAATATTGTGTGTATTTGATGTTGTTAAAAAGCAAGTGGTTTTACCAGACGCTTAAAAATCAAGTAGTCAAGCTATTTCAGTCTGTGTAGTTGTACACCTACATAATTGCTGTGTTTCCAGTTAATTTTCAACTGATTAAAAGTATAGATAGTCTAACATTCGTTGTCCTATTCCACCGTTTAATTTCAGAAGAATTAAAATAAATTCGATCCCTTTCGTGAAGTGAAGTTTAAATTTATAAACAGACTAAAGTATATTAAATAATATTGTGGGTATAAGGAATATTGATTCTTAATTTTTATAACATTTCCAGCTCTGAGCATTTTTTGTATTAAAACATGAAGTTAACTTTTTATGCCGCATTATCTGAGGAAAAAGGCACATGTTAGTTGAACCTATTGAACTTACCAAGTACGATTCAGAGAGAAACTTGATTGAAATCACATAGTTCTGAAAATACAAAAATATCACGTTTTGGAGCAAGAGGAAAGTTTCTATACTTTATCACGTTCACTTTAACTTATCTTATTTATCAAAAAAAAAAAAGGCAGAATATCACAATTCTTGAAACATATCATTGGCCAAAAATTCCACAATGAAATTAATTTTTAATAGAGATCACAGAAAATCATTATAAAAAATTATCAAGCCACGGGAAGCATCATGGTGCAAATTATTACGCCAAACGATACTTCTTTAAAAATGTTATTAACAGATATAAATATTTTATTTTGTACTCAATATCAGACTTAGTCTAAAACCATTTTTTTTATCTCAAGATTCGTCCAGTTGGATATTCTATCTTCGATGGTTCCCATTTTCCCTAAAATCCCTTGATCTGCTTCTGTCGTAGTCCATGGTCTCCCTTGATCTGCTTCTGTCGTAGTCCCGGGTCTCCCTTGATCTGCTTCTGTCGTAGTCCCGGGTCTCCCTGGACAGGCTTCTGTCGTAGTCCCTGGTACCCCTGTATAAAATATTTTTGAACCAGAGTTATTTCTTTTTACCTGATTTATTATCATTCTTATGTTTAAAATGTACAATGTACATTGTTTTTATCTGCAATTCTCATTCGTTTATAGTGGGCCAACCAATTAAAACAACCTACTCTGGTTAGGCGGGTCCAAACTACATAGTAAATTGTGATTTTTTTTTATTTGTATTATCTCGTGCTTTGTAGTTGAATAAAAATATGAATATGAATTTTCCTGTTAGAAGTTAAAAAAAAAACTCGCGAAAAATCATCTACTTTCCCCCCAAATTTCCAATGATAATAATTATGAAATGACCGTTGTAACAAACGTGGAATCCCCAGACCGCCATAGGGCGTAAAGGGACCCTGACGTAGTTCCCCCTAACCCAGTGTGAAAACCTTAACAAAGGGTTAACTTTATAAAGAAGAAATGGAAGCCCTGGGGAGGGGAGGGGGGATAATACCACTGAAAAATAGACTTGATTTTGCAAATGAACCTATTAAATGCAAAGTTTGCTAAATTTTCTATATTTTATTTTTTAATGTGAAGGCTTGGTTAAATAAAAGTCTGATCAACCTTTGATCTGTTTGTCGTGTTCTAGGTGATAAATCTCTCGGTGAATAAGTTCGATCTCTATGAGAATAATCTGCTCGAGATCCACCGTTGAACTCTCTAGATCCTCCCCTGGGAGAATTATCTCTTCTCTCTCTTCTCTCACTTACTCCTCGCCAACCAACCTCGGGTCTGGACCTGCACAATCGTTACGTAAAATCAAACCAAACCAAATCAAATCTTACTAGCGTGGTAAAAAAGTATTTCTAAAGAGTATGATTTTTTCAAGAAAATATACACCCTGTCCTCATGTTTAGATTGGAGGGTGGAAATGAACAGTAAAGAGGCTGTTGAGGAAAATTAAAGGGGGTATAGGCTGAAACCTAAACAGGTTAGGAGTTTGATAGCGACCTAAATGAGTTCTATCTGATGTTCCTGTTTCGAGAAAATTGATATAAAACCGTTTCAACGTTATACCAAAATTTATAAATGTATATTAGATATGGTATAGAAATCAAAGTTGTAAACAGATCATATTCAGCAAATACGCAACTAATCTAAATATTACGATAACCCAGAGGAGCCTTAACAGCTTTTATAATTTGAATATATTACTTATTCATTTATAATAGATTTAAACGATAATATAATTGATAAGTCTATATCACGTGACCAGAATTTCCACCAATACAGTGCAGCATCATTGTCACGTGTCTCCTTCTGTGTCACTTATTACAACTTCTCGAGACTGGAAAATCATATAGAACTCGTATGGTTTGCGATCAATTCCTAACGTGTTAAGGTTTCAGCCTATAACCCTTTCATTTTTCCTTAACAGTCCCTTTAAAGGGAGTGACCGGCTATGTAAAGTAGTTGAACTGAGGACGCAGTGTTGTCGAAAACTTCTTTAGGATTCATTTGAGACATATTTCACTTTTTAAAGATCTGTAAATCCTGAGTTTGAGCGCAAATTCGACGTTCAAAACTCCTGATTTGGGGGTGGATACGCTTTCAGAATTAGTTTTTTTT
>NW_019396981.1:7106-48621 GCF_000591075.1 Eurytemora carolleeae | reverse complement strand
CCCCCCCGACCATCCACAGCTGAGGTACCACTGCACCATGGGGCATGTTGAACCGAAGTCCTGAGATATATGATATATACCCTACCACAGCCTACAATGAGGTATCAGTAACAACCAAGATAATTTGATGTTAAGGATTAGGTTGGGTTATGTTGAGAAATTTTATGACCGGAGCGCCGCGCCAAGGACAGGTTTGTGGGTCGAGCGCTGTTTAAATGAAGGACTAAGAGCTACAGTTAGGTCGTTCTGGTGTAATGCTCTATAGATAAACTGAATATTTTTTATGTTGGGAATCCAATGCATTAATAAATATGTTTCAACTTGTAATGTAGCTTGTAACTTGTAACCGTTTTAAGATTCATATTTACTGCTGTTGTTTAAATATCTTGTAGAATTACTTTTCGAGTCTGTTTTTATTTGGCAATTTTTACAAGATTTAAGACAAAGGAAACTTTCGGAGTGGCTCATTGGAATTGTAACAAAAAATTCAGAAATAACATTAAACACAGGAAAATATTGAGTGTCCAAGGATTTAGTCTCCCAGCATTAAAACAAATATATTTACCTTTCAGTAGTTTTTGCTTGTTTCCGTATGGCCATAGTACATTGACCGGTAATTCCTCTGGCTTGTAAACTTAGCTTGTCTTTTAATCCAAGAGGAAGATATTCTAGATAAAATAAATACTTAAAAAACAAAAAAATAGTGTTTGTTATCTTGGCACCATCCTCTCTTGATATCCCCCCCCCCCCCATCCATAAATATCAACCAAAAATTATGCTCTCAAAACCTAAATCTGAATTTTTGTAAAAAGAGGTATTATCAAAAATTTCCTTATCTCTGAATGGTTCATCAAGTTCCGAGCATACAAAAATTTGATGCGAAAAAGAGAACACAGATGATTTTAAACCTCTTCTAAAAGAAATGTTAATGACCTTAATCCGGAAACTTGATCCATGATCCGCATCAAACATGAAATGGATCCTAAGCACTGATTCCAAGTTAGGTTAAGTATAGAAAGATCGTCACGGTAGGTTGCTCCTTTTCAAAAGGAAGAGGGGGGAGGGATACCATATAACTTGTTTATTGGTTTAAGACTAACCTTTGGTGTGTTGAATAAGTTTATTTGCTAGAGCTATATATATCTCAGCTTCCATACTGGTCCGAGGAGGGAGAACACTGTCAGGAGAAGGTAAAACTAAATATCAAGAACACAATTTAATGAATTCGAGAGGTCGATGAACTACCTACTACAGGTTCAAATATTTAACTTTAAATCAGTGATTCAAATTTGAACCAGCAGTAGGAGTTCAAATTCATCAAATACGGGCCTAGCATCCTGCTGAAAATGGACCATCAGGTTTCAAGTCAAAACACCTAAACTTTTTCTTTGGATTATGTATATATGCAGACTACTGAGTTATATTCTCAATTTTCAGAAAATGCCACCTAGGGAATATTGAGCAAATCAATTTTTAAGAAATTAAACAAAAATTTCATTTTAAGACTTTAATCTGCTTCTTCTGGGTTTTTTGACGATATTTTTTGACGATATTTTTTTAACAGTATATGACATGGTCTCCAAATTTTTTCATTTTTCTTTCACAGTCATGAAACTTAAAGTAGCAAAAAATCATACCCCTAAGTCAACTGCCTGACTATCAAAATTCGTCCGAAAAAGTTTTTTTGATGTAATTTTCACTGATTTTACTTCAAAAAGTCTTTTTTTTTTTTGCAGTAATTGGGCAATTATACAGTTCACTTAAGATTTTTTTGCTAAAACATGTCTTATGACTGTTAAATTTTTTTTTTCCAGCAAGGAAAATTCACAAAATTTGGGGACCCTGCCATAAATGGTTCTAAAAATATCGCAAAATAACACAGAATAATCTTGATTTATCTTTGAACCTAGAGTTACGATTGAGTTTAGACTTAAAAATGCACTTGATTTCTACAATTTCTTTAAAATGGATTAAATTAAAATTCCTTAGGTGGCATTTTCTGAAAATATAGATTACTAGGCTTTTATCATTCATAAACCTTCCCTGTGGTCACGTGATGTCCCACAAAAAATTTGGACCCATCGGTTCAGCCGTTTTGGCGTTTATTGGATACAAACAAACAGACTAACAGACAGACAAGCCAAATTTATATATAGATAACTCAGAAGCCTGCATAATAATACATTCCGAAAAAAAAATTAGGTGTTTTGACTTGAATCCTGATGGTTCATTTTCAGCAGTGTGCCAGGAGAAAATAAGTTAAATATAATGCTTTCTTTCTTTTTCTAATCATTTCACAGTTCACAGTTTACACTAATAATGTCATTCATTATATACTAGAAGTAAAATTATTTTTGATTTTACACTAAATTTTGTCGCCCACTTTGTTTAGACCCAAAAATGATATCCATCAGAACAATTCATTCCCCCCCCCTCTCACTCCACAAAAACCCTTCAACCCCGATTTTCAACAAAATATGTACCCCCTGCTATTATTTGAATATACCCAGAGGTAAAGCGCAAATAGTAAAAGAAATTGAGAGTCTAAACATTATCTACCCTCTGTCAGATTCTAAACTGTACTGAACCGGAAGTTTTATATGGAAACTTGAAAGGTTTTGCACTGAAAAGAGTATTTGCCCGATTTACAACGGTACCATTTAAACCTTTATTTGAGTAGCAATGAGAAAGATCGCTTTTTCTGTGATAATCTATTCTTTAAAAATATAAATAGAAAACCAACAATTGAAAAGCAAAGGTTTAGAGGGTACTGCTGTGAATCGTACATAATTGGTGTATAAAATTACGCTGACCGTCCCTAAAAGTTTAAACCAACCTCCACGGGAAGCTGATAATCCAGGATCCGGTTTGAACTTGTTCTCGGTCAAGGTTCCGTTAAACTTGTTCATCCCAAAGTTTTCCTTGGCATTGTGTGGAGGAATTCCTGAACCACCATTCTCTATAGACCAGGGGGCTTTACCAGCAGGCCAGGGGTACAGGGCATCACTTCTTATAGTCCGGATCAGAAAACTCAACTCTTTCTAAAAATTTAGTGTGTAAAAATATGTTAACAGAGCAGAAAACTCTGGTTTTAAACCCGTTCGATTAATTTTGATATCAACGGTGGACACTTTAGATTTTCTTCTTGATCCTCTCTTTTGGACATTCCTACTGGATTCCGAACAATTAGAATGAGAGTTCTGTCATTTGTTGCACGCTAAATTTTCCGGCTTCCGATTGGCTGTTCTGTTTCTGAATTTTAGACACTTTCCTTGATATCAAATGTAGATTAAATTAATCTGCAGACTAACAAAAAAGAAGATCAAGCAATGATCACCGTATCCACAATAAAAGAGTATTCAGCTTCGTCTGAGTAATAAATAGAAAGTTGAGAAAGTTCAATAAATAATTGAAGAAAACCAAATGATGAATAATAAAACTGTACAAATGATATGGTTGAATTCTAGGGTTAATAAAAAGATTAAATTAATTAGTGAATTAACTAACAAAGTAAGGGAGGTAAAATAAATACATTTTTATTTATGTGAACGAAGACGGACAAGGGGGCAGGGGCAGTGTCACGCCCGAGACACTTGAAAGTGAGCCCCATCCACTATCCATTGGCTGGTTATTTTTAATTAGATCGACAAATAAAAAATAAATGATTAGAAACACCTACATTGTTCTCAGCATGTGCTGCCGCGTACTCTAGACATTCTTTCTAAACATAAAAGATAGATTAGAACTATTTTTTACAATTATCAATTTTCTTTTCATCATTTAACTGAAAAAAAATATGTTAATGTGATAATGTTGTCAATATTATCAATATTATAATAACATCAGAGTTCAAAACTTTTGTATCTTTTAACTGTTCATAATCCGCTCAGTCGGTTTCCATTCCCTATGGCGCGTCAAATAAAATTTTTCAAATCTTCTGGAATTGAAGTTTTATTCATCAATTTAAAAGATTACCCTCTAGATAACAAGTTATATCACATAGTAGCCATTTCCGAGCTATTCCGAAAATCTTGTTAAAAAATTAGGAAAAACAAACCGAAAATTAACAAATTTAAGAACATTTTTTCAAGTCTCAAAAAATTGAAGAAAAGTTAGTTTTTCATTTGGACTGTGTCACCATGCGCTTAACTTTCAGTAACCGTCTATTTTATGAATTGCCCGATTCACCATGGTGCCCTTTAAATCCGTGTATGCTACATACATCAGCAAGTAATATTAAGAGAGAAATTACAATTGAACTTATCAATATTCAGATATTATATATATATATATTATCAATATTCAGATAGAAAAAAGAATATTTTCAACAGTTTAGCTCAGACTAAGGTTTTCAGAGTAAAATTATAAATTGGGCAACTAAATCTTTAATAGAGAGTCATTTCAATTTAGATCGACAGTACCTTTAAGTTATTTAAAGAATTTGAGCCGCGGTTTAAATCCGCCAAAACCCGGTTTAAATTAAGCGCCGGCCTAAATCTTGAAACATTTGATACAATTTTAAGTGCAACCAACAATATTTAAACCGCGGCTTAAATTTAAACCGCCGCTCAAATTCTTTAAATTCGGCCACTGGATGATTATTCCCTAGAATAGCTGGATGACTGATTACTGTAGAACTGGATGATTATTCCATAGAATAGCTGGATGACTGATTACTGTAGAACCGGATGATTAGTCCCTAGAATAGCAGGATGACTGGCCGAATGCTACATTTTCAGATCTTTGATTGCCTGGGGTAGATCGGGCAGTTTCATTTCCTAGAAGCATATTCATAGTTGCTAACAATTAAACATTGAATCATTGAAACAACAACTGAAACCATCAATCAATCAATCAATCAACGAAGCGATAAACCAATGGATTTAATTCATGAACTAATTCATCAACCAAAATGTTACTAAACTAGCCTGCTTATCATCCCACCGAACATCTTACAATAATTGGGATTTAGATAATCAAGACTAATCTTGCAAAATATTGGAAAAGACTCGGCAAATGCAATCACAATCAGATCGGGGTTTTTTTTATTTGGATATTTCAAACTTCGCACTTACGTCAGGTTTCACATCAGTTTCTGGTTTTAAATTCAATCTTAAATCATCTCAAAGGGGGGGGGGTTGATATAACTCATACTACTTAGCAAAATAAAGCAATTACAAGGAAGAATATTCAAACAAATCGCTATTAATTAACATAAAACGTCAAGATTTTCGATTCTTGAGTCTGGAAACTATAAAGTATACTTGACAGTGTAAATAAAAATGTAAAGAAATGTAAATTCAAAGTTTTATTAGGAAAAGGTTCATGAACTTGTCAATTTAAAAGTAATGGAGAAATCTAGGAGAGCAAATCGAGAAAAGTTGTATAAAAAAGCACGCGTGTAAAAATTTTAAAAAATTGCTATCAATTAGGTTAGGTTAGGTTATCATTGTATTTTTTGTGTCAACCAATGATATGTCATTAAAGCCTTCCTAATGTTGAATTGGTAAATTAAGGTTCTCATAATAATGGTGACAACATATGAATATTAAAAAAAAATGTGTAAAAAATTTTAACGTCACAGATTGAAATATTCAAAAGCTGGACGATCCCGGTTTTGAATCCGGGTCCAGATCTACATAACAATGAAATGAATCCTAAGTGCTGAATTTTTTATTTAATCCTAAGGATTCGCCCTCAACTAAGCTTTCGGTGTGTACTGCAAAGATTTGAACTACACTGACCGAAGAATTAGTGGGTTAAAGTGGAGAGTGTATTGACCCAAACTATATTTACCTAGGCCTATAGCAGGATCGTTTGCTTCTTTTAACTTTTTATGAAGACGAATAGGAATCTAGAAAAGAAAAAAAATTTAGAGAACGATTAAAGTTGAGACCTGACTGAACTGCCTACCGCCGATTCAAATTTGAGTCACTGATTCAAATTCTTCCTTTATCTTTAACTTTGAATCGGTGGTTCAAATTTAAACCAACAGTAGGTGGTTCAGCAACGCAGCTTAAATTCATTAAATCCGGTCTCAGGAGTCGTATCAGACATACAAACAGAGATTACTACTTTATGTCTAAACGATGATACTTCACTTTCTTCTTGGCAGACTCTGGGTTAGGTATAGGTTTGATAAACTCCGGAGGATCCTCCCCTCTCTCCAAGTACTCCTGGCTTGATATCTGTGCCTTCTTAACATGTTTAACTCCTAAACATTAGACAATGAATTGCAAAAAGAAGTTGATCTTCGCGTAGATAGTTGAACCAATCCTCTAGTACATTCCAGAGCTGGGCATTTTTGAATCGTGGTGTGACTTTTATCCTATTTTTCAGTGCTTAGGTTCCGGATCCGTTGGATCCGCAAGATTTTGGCTTCCTGGATCCGGATCCGTATCAAGGGGCAAAATATCAACGAAAAACTGCAAAAAAAATTTTACTCTCAAAACCCAAATCTGAACTATTAAAAAAAGAGAGATAATAAAATTTCCTGATTATACGTTAAAATATGCGAACAAAATAAGACAAAAAATTTGAAAATTTTGCTTTGTTAAAAATTCAGTAAATTTTAAAGAAATAACCTGGATACGGATCCGGATCAATTTTTTCCAGTGCGATCCAGGATCCGGATCAATTTTTCCAGTGCGATCAAAGATCCGGATCCGCATTAAAATTAATCGGATCCTAAGCACTGCTATTTTTAAACATCGTCAAAATTGGTAAAATTTAAATAAATTTTGTTGAAAAAAATGTAATGAACATAAATCTGTATAATAAAAGTTCCGAAATGTATGAGTGTGAGAATACCACAGGTCTGAAATATATGAGGAGTACACCCCAGGTCTGAAATGTTTGAGTGTAAGTATACCCCAGGTCTGAAAAGTATGAGTGTGAGTATACCCCAGGTCTGAAATATATGAGTGTGAGTATACCCCAGGTCTGAAATGCATGAGTGTGAGTATATCCCAGGTCTGAAAAGTATGAGTGTAAGTTTACCCCAGGTCTGGAATGTTTGAGTGTGGGTATACCCCAGGTCTGAAATGTATGTGTGTATACCTCAGGGTAAAATGCATGAGTGTGAGTATACCTCTTTCATGAGAAATCTTGGTGTCCTCTGAGTTTAACTCTATGTAGCAGAGATTGCAGTAAAATGTTTTCTTATCTCCCTTCCTACCCTTCTCTACGGTTCCAGTTGATCCATGACTTAATCAAATGATTCATATATTTTAAAAAGGAATTAATAAACGAATAATAATAATTCTTTTTTTGATAAATTATCGTAAAATAAAGCACATAAGATAAAAATCAAAATAGCTTAGTTAAAGCATTGAAAAGTCATTTTATCTCTAATTTTTCTCTAATTTCTGTTGAATTTAATGTGAACCCATCCCCATCGTATCTCTATTTCTAAGCTCACAGCTTAAAAGCTTGAGTCGAGTCTAAATCTCTTGTCTCAGCTCAATTTTCAAACTTAGACCGGACTTGGTGAGTTTTGTTCAAGTTATTTTACAAGATTTGACTCAACCCAGCAAATCTTTAGTCCAATGTATCGCTAAACCTTAATTTGGTCTCAATTGTTAGCCTAGTTGAGACAAATTTATCCCTAATTATTCAAATTACGGTCTCAAAAACAAACGAATTCAAATTTTTAACTCCTTAACTCTCTAGTTGTTGACTGAAGTAAAATTTTGAGGTTTTGTTGCTCCCGATGAGATTGCTTATCTATCTTACAAGAGTGGTTTCACCACCCGACCCGGTCTAGTTATACTATTATTCAATCATACTTTTCTACTTGATTTTTAAAATGCATATTCACCTGAACCCAGTCGGCAACCCTGAAACAAATTTAATGAAAATAATTTTATGATCGTAAAAAAGATTTATTTAGAATTTGACTATTTTTTTAAAAAAAACTATGACCAATTAAATTCCTACAACGCGAAAAATTGTCATAAATGTGTATTATTCCTTGAGAACTGAAAGGTTTCCAAAACGTTGCATAAGCCTCTTATCTCAATCTTTTAAGACCAAACGAAGTCTGTACAAAAGGTGTCTCAACGTGTCGAATTGTACCCCCACCACACTATTGAAATTGTTTCGAAAATATTTCAAGAATTAGTGGGAGTATACCTGCTCTCTGTATGGCATCTAATTCTTCATGATTTTGATAAAAGCCATCAATCTCGGATTTGTATCTAACACTGATATTTCCATCCACCCCACGGGGACCTAAAATACAAGACTCGTGACTGCCGTTGATATTTTCAGTTAGCCAAATTCCTTACAAATAACCCCTTAAACAACCTTCTGAAAATGTGATGAAAATAAAACCTCCCTCCTGTTAGATACTTTTAGCCGAAATAAATTTAGTTTTTGTTTTCCCCAATTCCACGCAAAAATACCTTCAAAGGAAAAATGGGAAATGCTTTTTCAAAAAAATATTTACCCCTGAGAAACGAGTCGTTTTCTGTTTTGAAAAGGGAAAAGTTCTTTTTCCTGGGCATAACAATTCATTCTTGGTAACTATATTTTCTACCCACAATAGACTAAGTATCTTTACTAAAATAAATTACAGATTTGAAATTCTTTACAAGCTCTTAGCTGAAAATTTTTGTTGAGAAGGGAGGGGGGGGGGGTAGGGGGGGTACTCGCCCATGTTCCCCCCTCCACCCTTGATAGTTTACCTAGCATATATTTTTCATCTTGAGGGATCTCGAGTTTAGGAAGAGAACTTGCACTGCCAACTTCAACGTCTTCACCTAAATATTTTATTATCAAAAAAGATAAGTTCTTCTTCTTCTTCTTCTTCTTTTGTGGTGATTCTCAGGAGTCCCGGTGGGACCATTATGAGAATTTCTGCCAGGCAATGAACTGTTGATCAGGACTACTGCAAGGCTGGATTTAGATAGCCTCAACAGTTCTTGTGCATAGATAATCATCATATCGGGATTTGAACATATTGATAGAGGTTTAACTTTTGACATGAGCTGGTAGTTTGTTCCATATATCTGGTACTCTGATACTTAAGAAATTCCTTCTGATTTCAGTCCTTGAAAAGGAGGATTCAAGGTTTGCTGGATCAGCATTCAACCTTGTTCTTCTGGTCTGGTTTATTTGTTTGAACCAGGTAGATGAGTCAACCCTGTCAAACCCATTTAGGATTTTGTAAGTTGTGATCATGTCCGTTTTTATTCTGCGATCCTTTAAAGAGAGTAGTTTCAGCTCTTGAAGTCGATCCTTGTAATCTTGGCTAATTTAATTTAATTTAATTTAATTTAATTTAATTTATCATTATCCATCTTTTACATTAACTTTTTTTCTAGATAAAGTAAAATATTTTTGTACATTTTTAGAGTTTAATAATAATTACGAATCATTTATGGAAAGTTTAAATCCATTTTCTATGGAAAATAATTACTTCCTGGGATATGATTGTCTGAAACTGAAAACTTTAGAATGGTGGATATCAAGATTAATGCTTAAACTCCTGGTTTTACTAAACCTGATAATAAAGAGACTGTAAAGGAAAAATGTAAGGGGGTATAGGCGGAAACCTAAGTATCTTTGGAGTTGATCGACACCCATGAGAGTTCTATATGATGTTCCTGTCTAAAGAAATTGATAAAAAACTTCCAATTTATACAAAAACCGGTATATAACAAATCTTGTATAAAAATAGTAGGTTTTAAACTGATCATATTCAGCAAATACGCAACTAATCTAAAAACGACGATATCCCAGAGGAGACTAAGTAATTTTTTTATTTTTAATAGATTTAATTAATAATTATAATATATAATTATACGTATGATTATTTATACGTCCGTATCACGTGACCAGAACTTCCACCAATGGCAGTGCAGTATTATTATCACTTGTCTCCATCTGTAATACGAGACCAGTATACTTCACTGCTCAAGACGGTAACATCAGATAGAACTCGCAAGGGTTTCGATCAACTCCAAAGATACTTAGGAGATCAATGATTTTACCACTCCTTGTTGGTTGATAAGAACTTTCCCCGTCACTTCCACTGTTCTCATCCTATTAAGCAGAATTTATTAAATCCATCAGAGTTAAGCCTTTACTTTTAGAAAGCAATTGAAAACAAATAAATATCAATTATGTTCATTACATACAAATTTCGAAAAAAAGCCTCTCAGGTAAAAGTCTCGACTTTTAAAATTAAAATTCCCTTAATGAAAAACATCTCACCTGTATAGACTCCTCATTACCAGCCCTGGCAAAGGTTTTAATATTTAACGACATATTCTGAAAATGTATAAACTTTGAAACCAACTATTAATATGAAACGTTTACGTCAAAAATAAATAATTTAAAAATCTCTGAATTGAATTTATGTTGATCACGAAGTCCAGACTCTTCAAAAACCAGACTAAGACAATCTCAGAAATCAGACGACGCCTTTTTCATAATTAGCGGTTGTAAATTTGGACGACTGTCATTTGAACTACTGATCCTATGAACTATTGAATATTTGAACAAACGATTTGTTTTCATAACAGGCATGTTATTTTCAAGTACTTTTAATATAACATCGAGTTTTTCCGTTACATTTTTTATATATTAAAGCTAGTTATTTTTTTAATATATGTCAAAAATGTATTCAAATGAGCACCATTGTTTTACCTTAAATATTTTCTTTTCAACTTTATTTTAGTTGAAATACACCAGTGCGCAGATTAGAAGATCAAGTGTTAATAAAACCAGAGGTCATAACACAGTAGTTCGATAGTTCGATCAGTTTTTCATAAAAAAAAAATTGTCGTCTTCCATATGAAATTCTCTCAATGTGGATGACGTCTGGATGACGTGTGATATATTCAAGTATATATAAATCGCTTCTTTTTAACACAAGTAAACGCATAGCATACAAGGTTATACAAGTGGACCCGCAATAGCATTTTTAACAAAATAATTGTGGAAAACACGAGATAAATTCATAAAAAGAGGAAAGAATAAATGCAAACACTTCAACGTTTTATCAAAACAAGGAACAATTCGAAGCCGAGGAAAGAACTGGAAACTTTACAATAGACTAAGTATCTTTACTAAAATAAATTACAGATTTGAAATTCTTTACAAGCTNTCCATATTAGGAATGTTTTAGGGTTTTTTTCTTTGCTGAATTGGGGAGAAAAAGAACTTTTCATGGGAAAACTAATAATTTTCATATTTCCCCCAAGCTTCAAAAGAGATTACACAGATACAATATAAAATAGCTTTATCACAAATAAGCATCAAGAATAACTCTTACATTTTTATCAAAAAATTGTTTTTATAAAATTGTCGTTAAAATAAATAAAATCAATGAAGGGAAAGGAATTGAGTCTTTACCACAAACTCTGCTTTTCTAAATCCTATATATTTAGATTCCAAAGTCCTAGACCTTAGATATTTCAAACTATGAATTCTGTTAGATCAAATAATATAAGTTTGAAATATCAAAGATTTACAACATTTGGTTCCAAAGATATAGGGATTATAAAATCAGAGTTTGTGGAAAAGACTCAATTCCTTTAACAAATCAAAATGTATTTAAATCTTGAGACTTTGGTTTAAATAAATCTATGGAGCATGTACAAAAATATAATTTCAATGAATTATACTCAATCTTAAAATAATTATATAACTGAAATAAACATAGATCTTTTGGTTCCTTTTTTTCAAATCTTGAATAATGATTTTTATAGATAATTGTGAAATGTGCATTGATAAATGTTTCATTTCATCCCAGACAAAAGGAATCGATGATTATTGAAATTGATTAATTGAAAATGATGATTATTCCCAGGATTATCTGAGATTGAATTTAAAGAATTTGAGCCGCGGTTTAAATCCGCCAAAACCCGGTTTAAATTTAGCGCCGGCTTAAATCTTGAAACATTTGATACAATTTTAAGTGGAACCAACCATGTTTAAGCCGCGGCTTAAATTTAAACCGCCGCTCAAATTCTTTGAATTCGGCCACTGGATGACTGATTACTGTAGAGCTGGATGATTAATCTCTAGAATAGCGGGATGACTGATTACTGTAGAACAGAGATGGAATTTAAAGAATTTGAGCCGCGGTTTAAATCCGCCAAAACCCGGTTTAAATTAAGCGCCGGCCTAAATCTTGAAACATTTGATACAATTTTAAGTGCAACCAACAATATTTAAACCGCGGCTTAAATTTAAACCGCCGCTCAAATTCTTTAAATTCGGCCACTGGATGATTATTCCCTAGAATAGCTGGATGACTGATTACTGTAGAACTGGATGATTATTCCATAGAATAGCTGGATGACTGATTACTGTAGAACCGGATGATTAGTCCCTAGAATAGCAGGATGACTGGCCGAATGCTACATTTTCAGATCTTTGATTGCCTGGGGTAGATCGGGCAGTTTCATTTCCTAGAAGCATATTCATAGTTGCTAACAATTAAACATTGAATCATTGAAACAACAACTGAAACCATCAATCAATCAATCAATCAACGAAGCGATAAACCAATGGATTTAATTCATGAACTAATTCATCAACCAAAATGTTACTAAACTAGCCTGCTTATCATCCCACCGAACATCTTACAATAATTGGGATTTAGATAATCAAGACTAATCTTGCAAAATATTGGAAAAGACTCGGCAAATGCAATCACAATCAGATCGGGGTTTTTTTTATTTGGATATTTCAAACTTCGCACTTACGTCAGGTTTCACATCAGTTTCTGGTTTTAAATTCAATCTTAAATCATCTCAAATTACACCTAAACATCAAGATATAGTACACCTAAACATCAAGATATATTACACCTAAACATCTAGATATGGTACACCTAAACATCAAGAAATAGTACACCTAAACATCAAGATAAATTACACCTAAACATCAAGATATAGTACACCTAAACATCAAGATAAACTTTCAGGAAACCTTTGTCCTTAGATTTATTACGAACTATCACAACGCTTTCCAAAAGGCTGTTATACTTGTAATGAGAAACTATAATTCAACCACATTCTCTAGTGCTAAATTGCCTAATTGTTTATTGTAAAAAAAACATCATTAACTCTTAATTGGGGCCTATTACTCCGACAGCGGAGGTCTGAGTCAGTTATTAAGTTGGTAACTTTATATTGTACTGATCTACTTATTGCCATGATGGATAACTAACGTAAAATTTAAATCAAGAATTGGTAAATGGGCTTTCTCAACGTAAGCCATGAAATAAAAACTTCATGGCGTATAAAAAAATTTTAAATTTAAGAACGTTTTATATCATTTAAGTATTATATAACTCGCATTTAAAGTCCTATATTTCAGGGGTCAATATAATTCCTTTTTCAATCCCATTTGGGATTGACAAATTTGAAAGAAATGGGGGCAAATTCTTTAATTGGGGGCAAATTTTTTTTAAATGATAATTTAAAAAAAAAAATTAGGGGCATTTTTATTTAATTGGGGGCATTTTTTTTAAATTCGGGGAACAAATGTTTTAGTGGAATTTGAAAAAAAAAAAATTTTAATTGGGGGCATTTTTTTTTAAATTGGGGGCAATGGGGTCAAATGTGTTAGTGGAATTTGTAAAAAATTTTAACTGGGGGCATTTTTATTAAAATTGGGGGCATTTTTTTTTAAATTGGGGGCAATGGGGGCAAATGTGTTAGTGGAATTTAAAAATTTTAACTGGGGGCATTTTTTTTTAAATTGGGGGCAAAAAATTGTTTTGGGATCGAGATTTTTTTGGGAATTATATTGACCCCTGCTATAATTAAAGTAAGCAATGTTTGTCTAACTTTTAATAATTAATTACATTCCGTCAACGCTTAAATTTTTTCAGTCTCTTGGATGCGAATAGAAGAAGATTTGACATTACCCCCCCCCCCCTCTCCATTTATAAACATTCTTGCACTGAGAGTGAGCACCCCCCTCTCCCATCTCCCTTTAATACCAGAATGGAGGGGAGGATAATTATTCCCCCCCCCTCCCTTTAATACCAGAATGGAGGGGGGGATAACTGGTAATATTTACCTTCTCCATGTGAAATATCAGATCTAACTCACAAACATTCTCAAAACATTTATCAAGGGTTTCTACAAACACCTAAAATATACAATTATTATTATTAATGTCCTGAGCAACCTACGGAGTATTGTGTTTATCAGATATCATGATACATGTGTGAACAGCACATCAATCCATTTTATATATTTTTGAGAATCAAACCGAGGGCAACAAATTATTGTCGATGCCCTTGAGTGAAAAATAAAAAAAATAAGAGTAAATTTCTTTGCACACATTTTGCAACTTTTCACACAAACATTCATTTAATTAGAGGAAAATAATGATTTTAGAAAATAAATACCCCTGTTCGAATCTATCTTGATTCACTCAGGAATTTTGAAACTTATCAATGAAATTTTAAAAATAAATCCATTTTACGCAAACTGTGCTTAGAAATCATTTCATTGTGAACCGGATCCGGATCCAGGTCCCAAACCTTATTTCGTCAATATTCATTGATTTTTTAAAACAAATGAACGGTTGAGGTTTGTGCTTTAACAGCGAAAAATATGTTTTTACCGAGTTTTGGTCAATATTTGGCCCCTTAGATCCGGTGTCACGTTAAATAAGGCCCGGGCGTTATACTTGGTCCTCAAAATTCGTATATTAGGAAAATTACCGCTGGTTATGTACAAAGTTATAGAACGGGGGGAGGGGGTCCAAAAATTGTTTATTTTGACTGACCCAAAGCATGCACATTATCATTGTTATTGAAATTGTTACAATTTTTTGTTTGGTAGGCCATAAAATTAAAAATTAGACGCACACACATTATGTACATTATTTAGGCATGTTTTCCACTCTTATGCAGACTAAAATTTTAAATGTGTTTGTTTACTAATGCCGTCTTTGAATTGCACCCGGGCCCAATATTACCCCGGTCTGGATGTAACGCTACACCGGACCCAAGAAGTCAAAATATTGCGGATTCAATGGATCATCTTGATCCCAAGCACTTTCGCAAAATCTAATTTACTAACAGCATGAACTGTTATAAATATCATAAATATTTATGATTTTATCATTTTCCAAATAAAAAAATGATATCTGTTAGATAATACTATGCATTAATTATTGCATAAAAATCAATTATGAACTAACCTGAATCAAATCTAAAATTCCTAGCTCAGACTCTGAGGAATCCACACAAAATACAAAATACAGGGTTGCATAGTGGCGGTAGATCAACTAGAATACAAAATATCGGTAAATCAACTAGAATACAAAATACAGGGTTGCTTAGTGTCAGTAGATCAACTAGAATACAAAATACAGGGTTATATAGTGTCGGTAGATCAACTAAAATTAAATAAATATGGGAGATAGAAATTCAGTCTCACCCATAAACTCAAAATTTCTAACTCCTGTACGTATCTTTGCAACCTGATCGTGTAAACCTTCGATATATTAATATAAAGCTTTTATTGTCTGATCTAACCGAATTCATTTTACATAATATTTACTGCAAGGGACATGTGTAAACATCTATGTTGTTTAATTCTTTGAAATAAAGCATATTCAAGACGGATATTAAAAAAGAATAAGTATTGCTTTTTTAAAACTTATTTAACATCATATTTTACTTACAGGAGTTTAACAATGCTTTCATGATTTGGTATTGAGGGGAAATTGTCACTACCTGGGCGTAATATTACCCAGGGTACTTTTCAACGTCACAGAGGATCCATAGAGCTTAGGATGCGGATTTCAAATAATACCTTGTAATCTGATCCTCCAATATTTCAAATAATACCTTGTAATCTGAGCCTCCAATGAGTGAACCACCCTCCAGGAAGTTGCAAACATTATCATCTCGTTTCGAGACTAGTTGGAAGGTTTCCTTAATTATCTGCTGCTGCTGACTTTCATTCTAAATATAAATACAATAAGAACTTCATTTATAAACTTTATTTGCTATTGTAAATATACCAGTGTTTCGGATCCGGATCCGGTCGGATCCGTATCATTTGGTCGGATCCGGATCCGGATCAGGAAACGTTGATATGGATCGGGTAGCGCCAAAAATTAACCAAAACCATGGAATAAATAAATCAAAATGGTTCGTAAATGTATTATTTACATGACGAAAATTTTTCAAAATTATCTTTAATAATTTAATGTTTACATTTATATAATAGTAATGACGACATTTTTAACTTTAGGATTACTATAGTTTATAAATTATAACCTTGCATAACATTTAATAGGGAAAATCCGATTCACAGAATCAAAAGTTACCTCGGATCCGGATCCGGATCCGGATCCGAATCAAAATGAATGGATCCGAAACACTGAAATATACTATGTACCTTAAAATGAGTCATTTTGTTGAATCATGTACTGTTTGCAGTTCAATAAGAAGATAAATAAATATTTGTTGAAAAATTTGTCAAGTCAAAATTATAAATAAAGTAATAAGCTTTAGGCTACTTTAAAAGAATATTGTAACCTCAAATCTTTTTTGATATTATTAGTTATGATACTTCTAGTTATTTTACAAATTTTCAACTTTTACACAAGCCATTATAAACATCTGATTTTTATCTATATTATAAAAATGAAAAAAGGAAACATTTTTTTGAAACGCACTATTATATTGCCATGAAGTGACATAAAATATCTACAACAATGTAATCAAGAGCTTGTTCTGATATATAAAAAGTGTTTATGTTAGGCATGAGACAGAACTCGGTCATATTATTACTGGTCTGTACTTTTAGAATTCTTAAATATAATATTAAGTAACCGGTATAAATACATAATAATCATAGTTTCTTTGGATAAAAGGGTAGCGTTGGCAATTTCTATTGGCACTCTTTGATAAAGGGTGACTTTAAAAACATTTACAGTTGCTCAACTATACTTAAAAGATAAAAAAGATAATCAATTATCATTGTAAGTTGTTCAAAACAGAAAAAAAGTAAAATTAATACTAGAAAATATAACTTACGTAATACTGGTAGAACTTGTTAAGTCTCGGTTTTCCATGGTTATTAAAAATCAAAATTGCTTTGATCATCTCTGAAAACAAACATTACCATAATTGCCTGTCTGACATAGCTTTGCATAAAAAAAATCTAGTTAATTCAAATGTCACAAACACAGTGTTATTTTAATTTCAAAAATATTAAAATCTTTTTCAGCAAACTGATTTTCTCTTTTATTTCTTCTTCATCTTTCCATATTCGTTTGTTTTTCTTTCTCGCCAGGTTTTCAGATTTGAGGAGAGATTTAGCGTAAACTTGATTATTTGATTGATGAGTGGAAATTGTTGCAAACCCTTCCTCCACAAGATTTCTAATATTAGACATCAAATGTGTAGGACCCATAAAACCCGTGGAACAACTGTTGGAAACTAGGACTCAAGTAGTATGCGCATGAAACACCTATTTCTAGAGGTGCATAAAATTCTTACCCCCCGAGGGGAAAGAAATCAAAGACCCAAAAGGAGGGGAAGGGAAGTAAAAGGGAAGGAAAAAGGGAAGGAAGAGGTGAAGGAAAAGGTAGAAAAAATGAGGGAAGGAAAAGGGAAAAGGAAAGAGGAAAGAAAAAGGTTGGAAAAAGGGAGGGGGAAAATGAAAGGAAAAGGGGAAGAAAAAAAGTTTCATTTTTCGCGAACACAACCTTTAAGTTATAGAATTTGGGGAAGGAAATCAAAATAAAATTTGAATTGGGGGGGGGGGGGGATTAAAAAAAATTGGAATTATATACACCCTGTCTATTTCTCTAATAAGTTAATGATCAACCTACTGTTAACACTATTTGCTTTGTATAGTATGTCAAAAACACATACTGTTGCTTAAATGTTGTCGTCTATGTGGGTCTTCATGTATAAGAATTTTTCTTCAAAATATCCAAAATATACAAGGTGACGCTTTAAAGAGGGTTTCAAATTGATGAATTTCCTTGCTATACAGTCGGACCAGACACCCCAGCTCTTCAGTCTGAGTTCACATATCAATAGATTTTCCTTTCTTTCCAACAGTTTCATCTTAATCTAAACACAGGGGTTTATACTTGCAACGATTTAATCAATTTCAAGGAATGATGTCGTTACTCCGGTAGAAAAATGAATATTTGTACACCAAAAGGCAGCTGACTTGAGATTTTAAATTATAAAACATTCATGAAATTTCCCAATAAAATTAAGAAGCAAATATGGTTGTTAAAAAGAGAATATTCACCATTAAACGTTAAATTCCCATACCTTCTTATCCTGTATACGTAATCTTAAATAATCCTCACATTCATCTGTACAAGCAAAACAATGGACTTATAGACGCAACAGATAGAAGTAAGATTAGTAGCGATCAAAAGCGCTTTTTTTAACGCATTAAGCCTATACCACCTTTCATTTTTCGCGAACACTCCCTTTAAAGAAACTTTAAACATAAGATTTGGAATTACTTTCGATATTTTGTCATTAGTTTTCAAGCAGGATTCTTCAGATGCCATTTCACTTATCTGCTAAATTCTTTTACTTTTACTGATTTTAAAGAAGAAAAAATCGTCACACATAAATCAACATTAAGATGGTTGAAATATTACAATAAAGAGAGACAAAAGAACAAGAAGCATAGCTTTCTATAAACGTGTTAAAATCTTTTATTTTTGAATTATTATTAACTTTCCATTATTTCCTTTATATTGAGGAGAGACATGTATACCATGAACTGGTATGTGAAGGCTGGATTGTACTGTACGTAACGGAAGCTGGAATATCGGTACATGTGATACGTGCAATACTGGAACATTCTCTGAAGTATTAAAAACGTATTAATAGAAAGAAATGATTAATTGATTATGCTAAAATTGCAGAAATTAAAATCTGCTATTCTATCAAAAATTACAATTCTAGCATTGAGTCTTCATACTGCAGGAAACCAA
This sequence comes from Eurytemora carolleeae, assembly GCF_000591075.1. Lineage (NCBI taxonomy): Eukaryota > Metazoa > Arthropoda > Copepoda > Calanoida > Temoridae > Eurytemora > Eurytemora carolleeae. The sequence continues at coordinate 29,658 of NW_019396981.1, read as the reverse complement.
ATTGAGAAAAATCTTATTAAAAGAAAAATGTACAAATGTAAGCATAAATAAGAAATTTAAGGATTTCACAATAACGTTTTCAAAATCGTTAATAGTTTTTGTAGAAAATCAGGATAAAAATAATGAATAAGTTAAGCAAAAGAAAAAATAATTGAGTTTATGCTTAAAAATATTTTTAAAAATTTAAGTATTTTTTACTAAAAACAAAAGTACCTGAATTCAACTTTTGAATTTGTAGTGAGCGAACCCTGCCAAAAATACTGAAAACGACAATGTTTTTTTGAATTCAGGTAAATTCTTAAAGTGTAGTTCACTAAACAAGGATTGTTTACAAAATCGAAAGCTATTTGATATAATAACAAATCAAACAGCTGTTATTCCGTCTTATAGCTACATCTAATTTCTTATAAAAAGAAATTAATTAATCGTCCCTGATATTTTTTTGAATAAATTCGTCGGGGATTTCTGAGATATTCTTGAATACGTGGAAAGCCCGCAAACTCATCCCTGCAGAATAAAATATAATTTAAACATAAAAAGGAATTTACGTGGTTTGCGCGGTAAGATTTTACCCCCCCCCCCCCATACACTCACCATTCATTTTATACAGATAAAACAACTCATTAAATATAAATTCTCTGAATTTACCAAATATTTGTTTTATATAGAAATTAGAAATAATTAGTAGGTCTACAAGGGAACCCGACCTGGAAACCCCAGACATACATATATAAAACAATTTAGGGACATACAGTTCAAAACCAGTTAAATGCCCGACTCACAACGTTGCCATCTAAAACTTTTTAATTATATCAACAGAAAAATAACAGTCTATTTTCTTTCGTGTTTTTACTGTATAATTCCACTTGTCTCTACAAAACCTGCAATTGAAAAGGTCCATTTCAGACTAAAAAGTAGGAATATCTCGAAACACTTTTTTAGACAAACGTAAGAGTGCAACGTTGCTTAATGGGCATGACACTCTTTTAATTTTGAGTCACATGTACTTGCGTTAAAATACCCTTTAATTAACAAATACCTATTCTTATAAATCCTGCTAAACCAATGGTATAGAATCCGTAAGTGATTTCTCTCTTATACTCGTCAATAAATAATGAGATATGACTCAGGGAGGACTTGTAAGATCCAGAGTCAACCTTCGTTACGGGGTTCTTAATCTCATCCTTCATCTTGAACCTGTTCTAGTTCAACATTATTCTCTGAAAAGTTTTAATAAATATATAAATACATAACAACGGCACCCGCAATCACAGCCAAATTAGATTTCAATGTGTGTTTACATTTTTATGTTACAAAAATGGATATATTCAACAAGATAACATTTTGATATGATCTACCTATTCGGGGTAAATAATGATCCACAACCTTCCCGGTTTATGTCAATTTCTCGCTGCATCTGAAAATAAGAACACATTGTTCAATGTTCACCCCGCTAGAAGCTAGGTTTAATAAAAAAAACTGTAATTTATACAGCTTCTGAAAGTAGACTTTTTGTTTTGTTCTAATACTTTCTTAAATTTACTTTCAGAATCTGAAAAAAATCAGGTTTTATGTTTTAAAAAGGCAATGAACATTTGTATCGTAATAATATGCATTTTTCATGAAACTCTGTTCTTAAAAACCAAACCAAACATTTAAAATTTGTATTTTGAGAGTGGGGGTCTCGCAAAATGTATTACCTCACAATACAGTTGCCAGTGATTTTTCTTTCCCACTTCGCCAGCAGCGCTTCTCTGGGCACCATGGCAATAGCATATTGTTTAATTCTAACCCCCCCCCCCTTAAGAAATAAATTCATTTAAATCAATTCAAATTCGAAAAATCAAAATTCTGAATTACTTAAAGGGAGTGTCTGGCTTTTGATTGATTGATTGAGGGTCGTTTATTTCTTTGTGCCTTATTACTGGCAACTTAGAAATTGTAGTTGAACTGAGATTGCTCACAAAGCTCAACTGTTGAAAAAATAGAGATTATTAAAATTTTCGTAATTTTTAAAAATGGAAGGTTTTTGTCAAAAATAAGTGAAAAAAAATCAAGAAAATCTAAAGAAATGTTCTTGGTCTGGATCCGCATCAAAATCAAATGGATTAATTATGCCTTTTCATTATTTAATCATATTTAATTTAAATTTATTTACCGTAAAAAATAGTTTTTGACTAAATATTTTTGTAAATATCCAACAATATAACAATGTATTGCCAGTTGCCTGAATTGATTGAAGGGGAAGGTGTGTGAGATAAAGGGTTTTATTTTCCCAGTCTCCAACCAGTCATCTATAGCCTAGGGTCAACAAATACTGAACAATGAACATATTGTACATGTTCCATATATTAAACGTATAAGTACTACTTAAATATCTTAACCAAATTTAATATGTTGAAGATATTCAACATACTATATATATTGAACATTTTGAACATATTGAATGAATTCAGCAGATTGAAAGGATTGATAGGATTGAAAGGACTAAAAAAATTGAAAGGATTAAAAAGAATTGAAATGATTGAAAGGATTGAAAGGATTAAAATGGGTGAAATGGTTGAAAGAATTGAAAAAATTGAAATGGTTGAAAGGATTGAGAGGATTGAAAGGATTGAAAGGGTTGAAAAGATTGTAAGGATTGAGAGGATTGAAAGGATTGGAAGGAGGATTGGAATGACCGGATGTAAGATGGAAACAAGGTTTTTTAGGGCTTTACTCTCTGAACTAAAGAAATATTAAGATTTTACGGGAAAAAATATTCTTTTGGAGATAAAGTATCAAACTTATGAAAAATGAAAAATTTGCCTAATGATGTGCAAATTTTTCTTCTTCATTTTTTCCTTTATCATCAAAATTCTTTATTCTTAAAAATATACACCCCTGAATGGAAACAAACAGAATAAAGTGACTGATATAGTTTGTAAGTTTTAAAGTATTCTGCCTGAAGTCTGGGAATCCTGATATTAGGATCTAGACGGGTATTGATGGCAACAGGACATCCAATAATCTAAAATAAATAATTAAAAAATAAATAAAATTATACCAGTTCAAAAAAATGGACAAAAAAATCAGATAAAGATTATATAACGACTAACGAGCATAACAGTATCATTTGCAAATGTCATGCTAAACCTGAAATACATGTACACCGAATTGTGTGGAGGGGTGGGTACCTTAGAGCCTTCGTGCTTTCAGGAAGTCATAATATATAGATAGATAGGTAGATCAAAGACTATATAAAGATGCTGCATCGGAAAATCTATGCAAATTCTACGCACTTTGTTTGGTCTAGTAAAGATTGTATCAAATGTCGTCTTCTCTACAGAATATTAAGAAATTTTTTGCTTTGAAGTTTGATTCCATTAAATGATTCATACTTTTGAACCCAAACTCCCACAAATCAATTGACGAGTTGATCGGTTTGAATATATGAATTTATGCAAAATTATTTCTTTGCTTAAGATGAAACAAAAGACGACATTAACTTATTTTTTTTAATATTTTATATTTGATACATTTGCCCTACCCCTTTCACAGACTAAAATGTCACTCTGTAGCACGTAAAAAACATATTTGACTACACATAAAATTTTCATTAACGATTATTGGCTATTTTTCATACAAAAGAGATGTGCGTAATTTATTCACAAATTCAGGTTTATTTTAAAAAAAGATCCTTTCATCCAACAAATTAATATTATTGATTTTTTATTAACGTTTAGCACAAAACATTCACAACTGTTGTGTTAAATAACTGTTGTTTTAATGTTGATTGTTGGGTGCTCAAGCAACCCAAAGACATCAAATCTTTACGTAGTGTACACAATAGTCGGATAAATCTATAATGCAGCATCTTAAACAAGATAGAGCGACTTTGAGACAGATCATTTTTAAGATTTGGATGAAAACCATTTAAATTTAGCTACAATTCAAATGTTTTTTTTTATAATTTTGGAAGTTTCAGTTTTTGCTCCTCTAGAAATATTTTACTGTTAACCGAAAGTTCTGGATTTGGTTGAAGTTTCTCTTAAAAAAAACATCTTGACTGTAGGTGACTTGATTCTAACCCCTGACCAACCTGTGCTCCTTTCATCATGATAAGGTTTGTTGGAATCATGTTTGCTGAAGCATGATCAGCTCCAGCTCCTCTACCTCCTCCTGCTAGTGGAGTACTTGTCCATCCTATCACACAATACCGACCTCCAAACCTAGATTCACAACAGTTAAGATCAGTTTTATCAACTGAGAACTAGACTTCTGTATTGTTTTTCCTGTAAATATAACTAATCCAATTTAAAGTACGACGGATGAAGCTTATTACTTTTGAATATCTCTCAATTAAAAGACAAAAGTTATATATTAGTGTTATCTCATACAACCTCTGTTGAATCACGTAAAAAATTGTAATCAATCAATCAAATCTTAAAGGGCATTGTAAAGGGAAATTTGTATTTTTGCAGAAAAAAAACCTTTAATCCTAAAAAAAAGCCATTACCTGATTGATTTAAGTGAGTCCCTAGCTAACTGAGTTCCACCCACCGTATCGTAAACTAAATCTACTCCCTAAAAATATAATTAAAAAATATATTTATTAATTACTGCCCCCTTCTTAATTCTAAGCTGGGTAGGGGGGAATGCACGTTAGAGCTTAAAAAAGGGGATAGAACTTGCAATGTTAATTGCAATTGATTTCCTTTTCCCAAAATAACATTTTTAATTTTTCTATCAAATCAAATCAAATCAAACCAAATCAAACCAAACCAAACCAAACCAAACCAAACCAAACCAAACCAAACCAAATCAAATAATCAAATCAAATCAAATCAAATCAAATCAAATCAAATCAAATCAAATCAAATCAAATCAAATCAAATCAAATCAAATCAAATCAAATCAAATCAAATGAGTCAAATCAAGTATAATGAAAGGAACCCCTATCCGGAACCTCAGACTGCTTTCACCATCGTGCAGATTGAGTTCATAATAATTCCGCTTCTTTATTTTTTTACACTTGATGGTGGTAGTTGGTAATCTAAGTGTACTACATGTACGATCTGTACGATATGTACAAATATTAGAAGTTAAACTGAGTGTTCCTACCTTGAATCCTAAGGATTTGATATATTTGTCTAATCTGATTTCTTCGTTATAGTTGAACTTTCCAACAACTCTAATTAACAGGAGAAGATTAGTTAAATCTTGTTATCTTTAAGCCGAGCAAGAGAGAAACTATGGAACTAAAAACTAACCAACTTCTTATTTTCTAGTCTTCATTTCTTTGCAAACTGATATTGTAACCTTTGATATTACAAACTTAGACTAATTGATCTTGGAGAGGAGAATTCGCTGTTAGAAATATCAAGTGTCTCTGATTGCAAAGAAATTATGAACACATTGAAATGTAATCTGTAAAGAACCCCGATATAGGTGATTATGTGATTATTTGTATATTATGCGTAGGAAGAAAGTGCAATAATCAATATTATGACAATAATTTTGATTATTACACTTTCTTCCTACGCATAATAATATCATACTACCCTTACACGAATAATTATAATTATTACACAAAATGGGTGACAATAACAAGAATTATTCCTGATTTGGCCACGTATTAAATCTATAAGAATGTGGTATAATATATTATTATTGTTATTATTATAATTATTAGAAAATAAGAACTTGTGGGGAGAGTTCAGTTCCTTAGAAATTTAAAACATTAAAAGTTAAATATAATTGCTTTTCGTGGCCATGCATGTGGCTCTCCTGGCGTAAGTAAATGATAATAATACAAATTTTAAATACTGGCATGGGAATCCAGCTTTGACAGGAATCCATCAAGTTTTTCAGCTAAATTTCGAATCTTTAACCAAGCTAAAAACATTCTCGTGGTTTTTATGAGGTCCTCAATTGAGGCAAATTGGTCATACTTCCAAGAGGTTCATGAGCTATGATCGGACATTAAAACAGACAACTGGCAAACAGGGATTACTACTTAATATATATATATATGTCGATGATGAATGCTTGAATGATATATCTATAAACCTGCCTGCCGGTGCCATAGCATTGTTGTTCCACGAGATCAAGTTTAGCCTGGCTTCCACCAGATATAATTATATCCGCTCCTAGAATACATTCATTTAGTCGTCTTTGCAGCATACAATTCAACATCTCCCGCCCCCTCCCCTTCTTAAATTACAGGAAAAATAAATTTTTTAAATTACATGGAGTGGAGCCCCCAGACCGTCTTCGGTGCGCAGCGCGTCAACATGCAGCGTACGGCCTGAATATTGATCTTAGAAGATTTTTCTCAATACTTAGATACTTTACTCCTGTCGAGTCCCCAAAAATTTTCAATTTTTTTCAAAAAAAATGGTAGATAAACTGAGCCAAAATATTAGTTTACAACCTAATCCGGGGATGTAAGAGATTAGTTTAAAACCTAATCCTGAGAATGTAAGATATTGGTTTATAACCTAATCCTGAGAATGTAAGAGATTAGTTTACAACCTAATCCGGGGGATGTAAGGGATTAGTTTACAATCTAATCCTGAGAACTTAGAGATTAGTTTACGACCTAATCCATACAGAAAGAGGTGCACAGATTAGTTTTCGACATATTCCTCTTGTAAAGTAAAGAAGCAGTAAACCAGTTAGGCAATAGATTAGATAAGACCTAGTCATGGCAGAAGAATACCGTGAGTACAAAAGTTTAGTTAACAATCTAATCCGTGCTGTGAAATAGATTATTTTAAGACGTAGTCATTGCTGATGTAAACAGAGAGTACAGGAGATTAATTTACGACTTAATTTCTGTGTTTAATGTAAACTAATGATAACACTGTCCTTTTGAAACCCAAAAACCCAGGTTCAAAATNAGGTGGGTTGAGGATAACAACCTGTTGTTACAGCCAACTCAGGTTTCCGGAAACCCTTCACCCCGGTTCACCTGAATCCAGAAATCATTAATAGAACAAAACCTGGGCGGATTTAACAGACAACCCCAGGCGTGTATGAAATGCATATTACGAGGGGAAGTACTGATGGGTGAAGTTTATTGTGGATTCCCTTTAATTAATTAATATTTACCAAGTGCTGATGCTAATTGTACAGCAGCTAACCCTGATGCTCCAGTAGCTCCATGAATCAATGCTAGTTCACCTAAATAATATGAACAACCTTAATTCTGTGAAGTGAGCAATGCACATTTTTCTAAAATCATTTTAAAAAACTAAAATAATTCTCTTCTAGAATTTCAAAGACATCTGTTATTTGTCCATATTGAAAAGAAAAAATTAATTTCGAAATTTTAGGTTTTTAGATCGGTCTAACGATACCTCCCCTTTACAAAATTTCTCAAAAAAGCACAATACAAATGTTTAATTCACCTTTTTTTAATCCACCGCAGTGAACTAAACCATGGTAAGCTGTTTCATAAGCACCGTTGAGAACAGCAGCCTCACCCAAACCAAGGCCGGCAGGTAACTTCCTTAACCATTAATATTAAATTATACATCCTTGTGACTATACTGTACATAAATCAAAGAATGGCATCAACGATTGAACAAGGTTCCCTTAACACCGATTTCGAAGTATGGCCAAGGAAAACATCCAGCAGAGGTGAATAATTTCAAGAATCATTCAAAAGAAAAAAAATCTTTTTTCCCTATTTTCTTTTTTCGCCTAACCATATCATCATTATTCCTCTTAATTTAGTTTGTTAAAGGCTTTATCGAAGGTAATTGAAAAGGCAGCCTCCCGCCCCCCAAAAAAATAGATCGGCTGTGATCTGGGTGGATGATCTTTAACGAAGATAAAAAAAAACCTTATATCTATATTTTCTTCTCTGTCTAAAGTGTACGAAATTTTCAGAGAGCGACTGAGTTTCATACAGTGTAGGACAAGTAAGAAAATGGCCAGGATTTTTCCCATTAATTATGAAAAATTACCTAACTGAAAATGACGGAGCCAATGAATATGACGCCATTCCACCCCAAGCAGCATATTCTCCATAACTCCTGTAAGCAATAGAATAAAAACCTACAATTGATTTTATGGTAACTAGTTTTCTGTTAAAATATTCTACGTTTCTACCAGTAGTAAACTATTACAAATCAAATCAAATCAAATCAAATCATTCAAAATCTAATTTCTTATGAGAGAGATAAACATTGAACAAAATCTCCAATAATTTATAGTTCATTTGGAATATTGACGAGAAAATTTGGAAAAATAGAATTTTGAAAAATATGAGAATTTGGAAAAATAGGAGAATTTTGAAAAATAGGAGAATTTGGAAAAATAGGAGAATTTAGAAAATAGGAGAATTTTGGAAAATAGGAGAATTTTGAAAAATAGGAGAATTTTGAAAAATAGGAGAATTTGGAAAAATAGGAGAATTTAGAAAATAGGAGAATTTTGGAAAATAGGAGAATTTGGATAAATAGGAGAATTTGGAAAAATAGGAGAATTTTGAAAATAGGAGGATTTTTGAAAAATACGAGAATTTAGAAAAATAGGAGAATTTAGAAAAATATGAGAATTTGGAAAAATAGGAGAATTTGGAAAATAGGAGAATTTAGAAAAATATGAAAATTTGGAAAAATATGAGGATTTGGAAAAATATGAGGATTTGGAAAATATAGGAGAATTTGAAAAAATAGGAGAATTTTGAAAATAGGAGAATTTTGGAAAATAGGAGAATTTTGAAAATAGGAGAATTTGGAAAAATAGGAGAATTTGGAAAATTAGGAGAATTTAGAAAAATATGAGAATTTAGAAAAATAGGAGAATTTAGAAAAATAAGAGAATTTGGAAAAATAAGAGAATTTGTAAAAAATATGAAAATTTGGAAAAATATGAGAATTTGGAAAAATATGAAAATTTGGAAAAATATGAGAATTTGGAAAAATATGAGAATTTGAAAAAAATATGAGAATTTGGAAAAATAGGAGAATTTGAAAAAATTGGAGAATTTGGAAAAATAGGAAAAATTTGAGAATTTGGAAAAATTGGAGAAAAGGATATGAATAGATTTGTTATAATTCCTTCTCGGAACGCTAATTCTCCTGCAGAAGAAACTAATCCTTGAGGTCGGATTCTAACTTTCTAAGAATGGCAAAATTGAGTTAACCAACATTTCCATTCTCCAGTGTCAACTACACATATCCATAGATAAAGATAGATTGCGCATAAGACGACATTTTTCATCTTGAAAGATATAAATATACAGAGAGGTTTTAAAGACATTCTATTATATAGATTAACTAGGTTGGTTGTGAACATCGGCTATTCTTATGTCATTGAGTACTTGTGGTGTACATGAGTTCTGTAGAGAGAAATTTAAGTTAGTTTAGTCCTTCTCATGTCCTTCTTCAATTCTCGTCAATATGATATATTGCTCAGTGAAACATTTTTGTTCAAATAGTTTTACACTCTATTATGAAATCTATTAAAACGCCAAACCACCCGCTTATCATTGAAGTACACTTTGACCCCCAGAAGTATGAGTTCGCGGACTGTACAATTCTTGGTGATTTTGCGTACATAAGCTGTCTATGTTTATTTATTTATCTATGCACATATCTCGTTAAACTCTTACGATTGATTGAATCTGACGCTAATTCTCCTTCTAATGAAACTACGACATAAGGTCGAATATAAAAATAGGTAGATTGAGCTAACCAACTTCTCCAATGGGGTCAAGTGTTCACTTAAGAATAAGTTCAAAAACTTAGTTTTACACTTTCACTTATTTAGATCTAACTCCAAAATACGAGACATGGATGAAGTTACCTTGGACCAGTATTAACTATATCCCCAACGTAAACCTTATCTCCAATACTCAGCACAGAGTCTAAACCTAAATTAGAAGTTAATATAAAGTATAATGATAACATAAACTGATTTAGTTATATAGTTATATAGATACAAGTGTTTGACAAATATTATAATTGGAACAATTTTTACAGTTTAATTTAGCAAGAACCTATCTATCCATTGTTGCTGGTTGTTTAGAATGAGAAGCCCCCTTTTTCAGCAATTAGTACATATTAAATCAAAATCATCAGCAATTAGTATACATATTAAATCAAAATCATCAGCAATTAGTACATATTAAATCAATGTCATCAGAAATTAGTATACATATTAAATCAAAATCATCAGCAATGAATACATATTAAATCAAAATCATCAGCAATGAATACATATTAAATCAAAATCATCAGCAATGAATACATATTAAATCAAAATCATCAGCAATTATTATACATATTAAATCAAAATCATCAGCAATGAATACATATTAAATCAAAATCATCAGCAATTATTATACATATTAAATCAAAATCATCAGCAATGAATACATATTAAATCAAAATCATCAGCAATTAGTATACATATTAAATCAAAATCATCAGCAATTAGTATACATATTAAATCAAAATCATCAGCAATGAATACATATTAAATCAAAATCATCAACAATGAATACATATTAAATCAAAGTCAAATAAAATTAAACAAAAAAATAGAAGTAGAAGAAAGCAAAAAGAGGTGGGAGTATAGATTATTATTTTGGTAGAAGTTATTCGTTTTGGAAAAAAATTTTATTGTTTTTTAATAGTTTGCCTATTTTCACCTTTGGGAAGAAAAGCAACAGTTCCACTATATTCCATTCCAGGAGTGTAGGGCAGAGGAGGTGCTTGCTGATATTGTCCTAAATATTCGATAATTCATTTCTAGTTTTGAAAATATTACCTCCCTTCTTTTAACAACACTGCCCCGCTTTCAGGAAATGTCAGTGAAATGTCAAGTGCCCCTCTATGTAAAGATGGCAATGCCCGAATCACAACGGTACCCTTCAAAAGCTAAATGTCTGATTAAGGAAGACTTATATATCAAAGTTAACAATTTTTAAAACTGATTATTTTCAATGGTGGTTTCTCTACAAGTGACTTGCCCATTTCTACTGCAGGAAAAAAAGGATTATCAGATATACACTTTAAACCTATACAAACGACAATATCTTCAGTTTTCTTGATCGGAGAAAGTTCAAGGGTACCGTTGTGAATCACGCATTGCCATCATGGAGGGCCAAATACAATACTTATTATTGTAAACTGATCTTAACTTAAATTAAAAATCAATTAATCAACAATTTCTGATTACTCAAATTAAATCAGTCAATTGAGAATCTAAATGATTGAATTTCAATTTTATATTTACCAGCAAACATGAGTAGGTCAACCCAGTGTACTGCACAGCTATCAACTTTAACTTATCACACATTTGTAAATAAAGGAATTTAGACATTTAGATTTTTAAAATTTCATAAGATCATAAAAAATGTCGAAAGGATAAGAGTAATCTAAGAGAGAAAAAAATATCATAAAATGTATTCCAAATGAAGCCTGAACCTAGAACTGCATCATCAGGAATATCTGTATCCCTTATTTCCTGAAAAACAGAATAATGATTTAATTAAGATTTAAAACACCCCACGTCACTTCCACTCAGCTGAAGTCGACAAAGGGTCTAAATTATGCAAGTACACCCCCCCCATAACAGTGACTTCATCGAGAAAACAAAAATTTAAATACTTTTTGAATAAATAAATTTAATAGGGTCCAAAGTTATAAGATTTATGCAAGAATCAAAAGAACTTTTTTAGATCTTAATATTTATTTTGTAGCAGAGATTAAGATATTACAATTGTATTACAAGTTTACAACTTTCATAAATGGAAAAACTACATTATTTATTTTCTATATAAATGATTCATATGATAGACACAGATTAGACTTTGAATGCCAATGCAATATTTCGCAGCTGACTCCCTCGTCATCCATTGCTGAGAAACAACAGAACTTCCTGTAGTTATTAACCAACTGATATTTAATTTGGTTGTCTACTTTTTCATATGCTCTAATTGCGTTGTGTCTAACTGGGCAAACTGTACAATCTTTTTCTTCACAGAAAGTAAAAACTGGGTTTGCAATGTTCACAGGTGGTTTTAGTTCGATTTCAAGTTCAGTTTCAGATTCTGGACCAGCTTCAGTCTCAAGTTCAGGTTCAGGCGCAGACTCAGTCTCAGGTTCAGGTTCAGGCGCCGACTCAGCCTCAGGTTCAGGTTCAGGGGCAGACTCAGAATCAGGTTCTGTTTCAGGCGCAGACTCAGTCTCAGGTTCAGGTTCAGGTTCAGGTGCAGACTCAGGATCAAGTTCAGGTTCAGGCGCTGACTCAGGATCAGATTCCTTAGTACCCTTAGGCCTGGAAAGAAGATTGGTGTTAGGTGTTGATGGTGTACATATCCCATCAAGCTGGGGAATAGGGGAGGAAGTGATGGATGGAGATCTAGCTCTTTTCATTTTGGCTTTCCTATCTTCTAGTAGAGGAGGTCTAGCTTCATTCACGGGGTTCCTTACAATCTTCCATGGGCGCCCGATTTCCTGACATGGGGACTTTGACACATCCCGCAAGGGTTGTCTAGCTTCTTTCAGGGGGACCGCACTTCCTTCAGGGGGGACCGAACTTCCATATGGGGGGACCGCACTTCCTTCAGAGGGGACCGCACTTCCTTCAGGGGGGAAGGGGACCGCACTTCCTTCAGGGGGGACCACACTTCCTTCAGGGGTGACTGCACTTCCTTCAGAGGGTACCGCACTTCCTTCAGGGGAGACTGCACTTCTTGCTGGGGTAGTCTCACTTCCTTCAGAGTTGACATCACACCTCTGTTTCTTCTCCTTCTCCTGTTGACGGGTCGAGAAACTCTAGAAAATGAGAAAAATTCTTCTCCATCTTTAGTCCGCAGGTTAAGCTTGATATCCAGTCCTAGATCCACTCCTTCCCTATACAACTCCAAGAGTTTATGTGTAATTCTCATTGTTTGTGTTTTAAACTCCCCGCCATAGCAACAGCTAGCTGGGTCAGCTGGTATCAGGCTAGGAGAGAGAGAGTCACAGAGATGTGTTGTTGCTAGCAGGGTTAGGGGGAGACTGAAAAAGACAAGAACTAATACCCTTCATTGATGTAAGTAATATTCATTAATACCTGTTTCACAATCTTCAAATTCTTGACGCCCTCAACAGGATCAGAGCTAGAAACAAAAAGCCATTTATTTTCAGTTATATTTCTGAATAGATAATTACAACCCCCCCCCCTCACCCTTCATCATGAAATATCGTTAAAATCGTGTGTACAAAAAAGATAGTAAAAATCTTCTACTGGACGGAGCACGGTAATTTCCTAAAAACGATTTTTGGACTACCCAGCCCCCCCCCTTCCTATAAATTCTGTACATGGATCTCATATGTAACACATGGATATAATTGGTCATGTGGTCGCAGCGCCCGGCCCCCGTGCCACGGCGCTCTGCCTCCTGGCATGTCATTGCCATAGCCCGCGGCCCCCTAGCCTGTCCTAGCCGCAGCGCTCGACCAAAAATTGTCTTAACCTAACCTAAAATAATAAAAAAAACTAATAATTTTCTCAAATCATCGTTCTCTAGGAAATTACCCACGCATATCGTCCACAAAAAAATCATGTTTCATGACAATCAATGTTCAAACGCATTCAAACGGGTTGAAATTCAATTCATTTTCAGGGTAACTAAAACCTGAATGTTAAGGCGGGTGAAATAGCCTAAATAGAAGTACTATTATTGTTCGCTAGTCCACAAAATCTACAATATTCACTGTAATATCGGTTTAAGAATCGACAGAATTAGTTTAGGACATATCGGCTGTTTGGAATATCTATCAGCTTGTAGGCTTAACTTTGTTCCAAAATTTCAAAATTAGGGTGTTTAGTGGATTCTTATATAGGTTACCAACCTCTATAATATGCCACTACTTATAATATTATCTACCTGACATTATTCACGACAATCTTCTGACCAGTGAACATACATCTTATTGTCAAAGCTTTAAAACCGTATTTAGAAACTAATGTTGAAGAAATAAACATTTTCTCAAAACAGGTGTTCATTTTCTATTCTCTTATAAAACGTAGAAATCCCGTCGTCATGTAGCAACAATATGTTTCGAGGATTATATTGTAATTGTAGGCTTTTCTCTCGGTTTCCACTTTACAGAGTAAGAGCGCTCAAAGCCGCAAATGTTATATTTTCCAAGGAATCATAGAAGTTTGAACTTAAGTGAAGACGACTACGAGTTTAGAAAAACACATATTTTTTCGATGCTGTATTTTTGAACCTACGCTCCCTACGCCAATCCGTTCTACTGCCCATTCGACCTAATAACACCAACACCTGGCTTTTACAGCAGCTGTAGGTTCGATGCACTGTAGGTCGGATGGGCACTTTAAAAAAGGCATTGGTGCATCCGACGAATCCGACCTCTGTAAGCTGTCACAATTGGACACGTTAGAGGTCAGATAACTAGGGGCGTACGAGGGGGGGGCAAGCCCCCCAGCCTCCCCCCCTTCGCTTTCCCCCTCTCAGGGGGGGCTCATGGGGGGGGTTCTTTAAATATTACATCTTCCTCTGCTCTTAACAAAAAAAGTTTCATTAAAAAAGCTTCAATACTGCCTTCAGTGTTATAAATATATATTTGATATCATAATTTATTACACAATATGTATAATCCTATGAAAATATATTTATTTTTTTAGAAACATTTCCATCTATATATTTTTCATCCCTTGAAGCTTACACCACAGTATTAAGAGATTGCCTGATTTGTGCCCCCCCCCCCTCCCCCTTAAGAAAATTACATAAATTTAAGTTTGCATAGTTATAAAAAGGTATCAATATTTTTTTCAAAAAAGGGGTTTTGTGCCCTCCCCCCCTACACAAATGCTCTCGTACGCCCCTGGGTATACCGGGTGTTCACTGTTCATTGGTACAATGTTCACCATCAATTAACTAGATGAAACACTGCAAGTGGCCCTACATGTAAATATCTGAACTCCACAGTACAATAGGCCGTTATGCATGTTTATTTTTACATGGCATTAGCCATTGCCCATACATGGAATACATGTAAATATTTTCAGTATAATAGGCCATAAATGATCATTTCTACAAAATTTAAAGCCGTCAGTACTCAGTGAATGTTAATTTCCCTTTATAGTACAGGGTGTCCCACGAAACATGAAGGCAGTGCAAGACAACTTGAAAGTTGTCTTTGAACTTTTAATCTATTGATGACATTCAGTTTTCTACCTACACTATACCGAGCTTGAGGGCCTAGTGACATCCCTGAACCTAAATGTTCTAAAAATCTCGCGAAAACAAATTTATCAAAATTAAACAAATGGCGGGATGAGAGCCATTTAAGGAAATAATAGACAAAAAAAATACATTTTCAAAATATATCGACATGGATATAAAAAGATGCGTCTCAAGCCACTGAATACTATATTAATTTTTTGAATTTTGAATTGTTTGATTTATGGACAATAAAACGAGTTTTTATGGGACTCAAATTTTCAATACAAAAACCATTTTTTTGTTTTTAATTGGTTTATTAATTAACAAATCCATTTTAAATCAACTTTTATGAATTTAGTGTCTTATGGCCGATCTTTTGATTGAGGATCAAAAGATCAAAAGAATTTTTTTTCAGTCTTACAAGTGACTCTTTTATCCTTTTTTGGGTAAAAAGGGCTGCGAAAGAAATATAAGCAAGCAATATAAAAAGCAAATAAATCAACCAACCAGACTGTTTATATGTATTAAATGTGTATATATTTGTATATTTTTGATAAAATCATAGTGACCCTAACTCGCTCTGCTCGCACGGAACAGTCAAAAACCTGTTTTTACTCTTCCAGTCATGATGAACTAAGTTGTCCTTAGGTTGAATATTCATTAAAAGTACTGGAACATCCTTTAAACTCCATAAATAAATGTAATTAAATATATATATAGTATTTTCAACTTTTTTCAGTTTAAATACATTTTAGATGTTTAAATATATATTTTTTCCAAGACAAAATGTTTCATGGGTCTAACCCAACCATCATATATTTGAGTTTTTAAACTTCACATTTTATTCAAAAACGAATTATAATACATGTTTTTTATTACAATTTTATTTACAATTTTCAAGCAACTAGTAATTGATACATTATTTTAATTCAGATAGTCATTTTTACCAACATTCTTATTTTCTGTCTTCACGCACCTCTGACCCTGTAGTAAAAGTAAATTCAACCTAAAGTCTGACCGCGTTAACCTTGTTGCACCGGCTAGTCCTATTGAGTGTCTGCTTTATTTACCCAATGTCCGGGGGGCACAGTACAATCTGGGACCGAAAAGGTTGACCCGGCTCGGAAATTCAAATGTTCACTTTATCATAAGCCAAAAATCAGACTAAAAAAATTATTTAAACTTGTTCATGAGCCTTTACAAAATATTCATTGTTTAAACATACATTAGCAAAAATTAGGGGGGGGGGGGCAGAAACTTATTCCTCCTTGATGTTTCACAGAATTTATGTTTATGGATTTCATATGCATTTTTATAAAAAGATTTTCGAAAAATGGGCAGTTAATTGTGGTCGTGTATACTCTGCGTACATATTGAAACCAGTTCTCTTTGGGCGGAATTTGTAAACAAGAATAGATGCATCAGTGTTCGTTTAGTATCCGAGGAGGTTAAAAGCGATAAATTTGATAAATTTGATAATTCACATTATAGTTTCCTATGACCAGAATATTTCATTGATTTTTTTATGTGAAAAATGGATCCCATGTCAGGCTGTAACATTCGTCTTGTGTTTACATTACCGCCCAGAGATAGTACACTGCAGTACTAAAGATGCGTACACTTCTGAAATAACTTTCCTTGCATTACATCCTTGCTTTAATATATTTATATAATAAAGCTCTTCGCTCATATATAATATCTATAATCAATTTATTCTTTAATGAAATCCTAGATCAGCTTTCCGTCAGGTTTATATGTTTGCTGAACCAAATGAACGGCTGGACCAAATTGGGTGAGATCTTTCATGAGGGAACTCATGATTACCCCGGGGCTGGAAGTAACATAGGATAGACTTTAAAAATGTTGGAAAGTTTTGAAACGCCGGGTACTTTGGCTAAAATTTCGTTTAATTTGTTATATAGTAGGCGTACTTCTCGTACTATGTGTACTTCTGCATAGTACTATATATGAATATTTAGTTAATCATTGTAAACCAAAATCAAACTTGGTAACTGAAGAGTGCAGACCAGATCTGCACTGCTTAGTGCATGAAAAACTGGTTATTTTTTGCTTGCAAGCATCAATTTGAATTTTGCAGGAAAAGTACAAGGCCTCTTCTTGAGTGGAATTTATGCAATTTTATTATTACTGAATAGAGGTGGAACCTTTTGAATTAAATGAACTAATTTAATCGGTTTAAATGAGTTGAACTTTTTCCCCCCTTTAGTCATGGTTAGAAGTAAATTTTTTTAACCAAATAGGGAAGAGAATTTGTTCAGCTCATATTAATAAATTTGAACTTTTTTATTGAATACTAGCAGAAGAGCCCGGCGTTGCCCGTGTAAACAAATTTGAGAGAAATTTTTTCTAATTCATTTTAGTGTCCACAAAAAACTTCAGCCCAATCGGTTCAGCCGTTTGGCCGGCTGTACGCAACATATATATGAATGTCTTGTTCTATTAAACAGATTTTCAATTTCAAAAGTTACCCACCCTTAATGATTGAAAGAGGTCTGAAATTTTCCTCTGATTTGTACTTTTAGTTTCATAATTCTTACATAAATGTAAAGAGTTTAGTTACAGTGGAATTTAAATATTATCTGGACATTTCTTGGGCATTATTCCGTAATTTTAACTTAATGGTAGAAGATGGAATTTTGTTCAAGGGTTTTACTTAGCCCCCCCCCCCCACTGGACTTGGAGATGTGAAAAATAAGAAATTAAGAAAAAAAATGTGGGCCTCTGTGCACTGGACTGGATAGTTATACAATAAGCTATACAAAATTGGTCTTCTATAAAGCCGAAACTTCACCATTATAGAAAGCAGTCAAAGCAGTTGATTTCAAGAAGTCAGTTCAGTTGAAATAGTTCATCCTGCATCCTGCAGATAAGGTATTATAATTAATGATCATCTCTATACCCCCCATATAGTTAGGATCAAAATAGAAATGAGTAGAAAATCAATTAAAAGGAAACAATGCGTTTTTAGAACTTGTTTTGTAAATGTGAGAAGGCCTTTAAATCATCCAAAAAGCATGTATAATTATTTTATTACTTGTATTTGGGAGATAAATTTTCTTTACAAATTTTGGAGCTTTTTATAGAGTTTCAATTAAAAGCCTTAAATGAGTCTTTGAAACAAACAAAAAAATTGATTTAAACCGCGACTTAAATTTGAGCCAGGGCTCAAATATGGTTGGTTCCACTTAAGATTGTATTAAATTTTTTAAGATTTAAGCCGGCGCAAATAGGTTGTCAAGTACAATAGATGGCATCAGAAAAATCGACCAACTGCGCACAACGTCATATGTGTCAAATGAAAAAAGAAAGACGACATGTCCTCTAATTAGTTGGTATAATGTCCAAGATTCGGTGAAGATAAATGTCGTCTTTGTAGGAATACGTAAAAAATATTTACAACTCGAAATTAGATAGAATATTTTTACTGTCATTTGGTGGCTTATTTTTTTTCACTTTACATCTATGTAAACTAAATAGTCTGAGGGAGGGGGGGGGGGCGTCCAGGCCCCAGCCCTCTAAGTAGCATTAAAGTAAATATTTCTAGGGTTATTAAAGGTTTACTGTTCAATCTCTAAAGCCAGATAATTTTTTTAAAAATTTAGACTTCTAATTTTTTGAAACACTCATAATTTATACGAATTTTACAAATTGCAGATCCAACATTTTGGCTGCAACAGATAACTTACATAAAATGTACGAAAATTTGTGAATTTATTGGTTATTTATGAACAAATGAATATATGTAAAAAATCAAAATTTGAAAAATCTGGGAAATCGATTTTTTCGGCTCCTGCTCCATAATTAAAGAAGTGATTGTAATATAAAAAGAATAACTGGAAATAACTGAAATATCGAGATTTCTAATATTAACATGATTGTGAACATTTAATCAAAATTGTTGCCTCAGTACCCAATACCCCTACTCCAAATTTTTGTTTGGGACACCCTGTTTATAATATATATCTACATAGACTTTCCAATAATTTCATAATTAAAGCACTTTTGAAATTTTTTATATATTTCGTAGGTGTTCCCAAAAATAGTAAAATACGACATTTGAGAAAAAAATTAAATATCCCTAGAAGACGACATTTCATTAGAAAATTACCGTTTCTTGTTGCCTGTATTTCCCCTGGATCTGGGGGTTTATCCTCGATTAGACCTTTCCAGAGCACTTCTCCAAAGATATCATTAAACATTTCTGAAATGTGTTTTTACGTTATACTTTCTAATTACAATGTTAAAGGGTTATGTACAAAATAAGTTTCAAACCCGTCATTAAATCTATAGAACATTAAATGAAAAAGTGTAAAAACAGAAATAAAGAACACATAAAATTGCACTAATTTCACTAAAAGATAAGCTCTTTAGTCTAAAAATATCACTTTTATTTATAGTTTTGTCAGAAAGAAAATTTGAGTTGACACTTATGACGTTTAAACAGCTGTACTGAAAGTGTACGCATTCTGTGTTGCCGTCTATTGTACTTGACAACCTATTTGAGCCGGCGCACAATTGAAACTGGTTTTTGAGGGATTTGAGACGCAGCTTTAATTCATTAAATTCGGACACTGCATGCAGTGTACGACATTGCAGGGTTTTCATCCTGGAGGAGATCTAATTTCTTACATTTTTATCTAAAACCAGCTTGTTCCTGAATTATATATATCTATTTTTATATAATATACTTTGCTTGTCTTTTGTAACTTGCCATTTCAGGAGTATTTGCAATGAAGCTTCTACTGGTTGTTAGTGTACTGCTAGCTGCTTGTGTAGTATATGGAGATCGTGGTGGTTCATGTCCTGATGCTCTAGCTCCAACCTGTGCTTGTACAGATGGTACTGTAGTTCCAACCAGAAGTAAAGGAAAACCCTGTCCTGAAGGTCGACCTACCTGCCTTTGCACAGATGGATCTGCTCCCATCAAGGAAGAGAGCGGAGAACATATAGAAGATGGAAGCAGGGAAAACCAGAGGGGAAAGAAAAACAGAAGTAGAAGAGATGTAGACAGTGAGAGTGTAGAAAGCGGAGAAAGTGGACAGAGTGGAAGCAGTGAAAGCCAGGAGGGCAAGAGAAGAAGAAGGAGAAGAGACGTGGACAGTGGTAGCAGTGTAGAAAGCGGAGAAAGTGGACAGAGTGGAAGCAGTGAAAGCCAGGAGGGCAAGAGAAGAAGAAGGAGAAGAGACGTGGACAGTGGTAGCCTTGAAAGCGGAGAAAGTGGACAGAGTGGAAGCAGTGAAAGCCAGGAGAGCAAGAGAAGAAGAAGGAGAAGAGATGTAGACAGCGGTAGTGTAGAAAGCGAAGAAAGTGGACAGAGTGGAAGCAGTGAAAGCCAGGAGGGCAAGAGAAGAAGAAGGAGAAGAGATGTGGACAGTGGTAGTGTAGAAAGTGGGCAGAGTGGAAGCAGTGAAAGCCAGGAGGGCAAGAGAAGAAGAAGGAGAAGAGATGCAGACAGTGAGAGTGTAGAAAGTGGAGAAAGTGGGGAGAGTGGAAGCAGTGAAAGCCAGGAGGGCAAGAGAAGAAGAAGGAGAAGAGATGTAGACAGCGAGAGTGTAGAAAGTGTAGAAAGTGGACAGAGTGGAAGCAGTGAAAGTCAGGAGGGAAAGAGAAGGAGAAGAGATGTAGACAGCGGTAGTGTAGAAAGCGGAGAAAGTGGACAGAGTGGAAGCAGTGAAAGCCAAGAGGGCAAGAGAAGAAGAAGGAGAAGAGATGTAGACAGCGAGAGTGTAGAAAGTGGACAGAGTGGAAGCAGTGAAAGTCAGGAGGGAAAAAGAAGGAGAAGAGATGCAGACAGTGGTAGTGTAGAAAGCGGAGAAAGCGGACAGAGCGGAAGCAGTGAAAGCCAGGAGGGCAAGAGAAGAAGAAGGAGAAGAGATGTAGACAGCGAGAGTGTAGAAAGCGGAGAAAGTGGACAGAGTGGAAGCAGTGAAAGTCAGGAGGGCAAAAGAAGAAGAAGGAGAAGAGACGTAGACAGTGGTAGCGTAGAAAGCGGAGAAAGTGGACAGAGTGGAAGCAGTGAAAGTCAAGAGGGAAAGAGGAGAAGAAGAAGATGAGATTATTGGCAAACCATTTACATTGGTATTAATTTGAAGAAAAATTAAATAATAAACTTTTTTTCACTAAAATTGTTTGTAATTTATTGGTTTACAGTTTACAGGTCAAAATTAAGTGATCACAGAGAAAAAGTTGAAAGTTATTTTTCCTCTTCTTGCTTTTTCATAACCTTTTATGCAGATTCTAAATCTAATCATCTGAGGCATTTGTAACAGCAATTCGCTTATGTGTTTCACAAGAAATTATATGTTTTTTAGTTAACAATTATGCATGTGGCATAACAGGCATATTACACTAATTTTGTAGACCATAAATCTAAGTTGAGACCTTTTCCCAAGAAATGTCGTCTTTTTCAGCCCAAGTCCAAACTAAACAATTTCTCCACACCCTACCTCTCTACCCAGAAAAAGGTAAATTGAAACAGTGAAACATTAATTAGTGAAAGATCAAATCCAAAAATAACTTTGCAATCCATAGTAAATTCCACTTAAAAATCTGGGTTTATATTTCAGAAGTGTTTACAAATGTTTTAAACTATTCCATCAAACCCTCAAAACCTTAATCACTCCTTTCTACTTCGACATGGAAAAATAGTAAATTATACTATTAAATATTCAACAACATATTAACATTGTCATTTAATTTTGTTAACATTGTCATTTACTTTTATTAACATTGTCATTTAATTTTAACATTGTCATTTAATTTTGTTAACATTGTCATTTAATTTTATTAACATTGTCATTTACTTTTATTAACATTGTCATTTAAATTTAAAATTCAGTGATGGTGATGGACCAAACCCCTGTAGAGTAAAAAAGTAGATGTTAGTTCCACATTTATTGAAAATATATTTCGGTCTGGGTTGACCCTCGTCAGTTCTTGAGATTGTTTACATTGTCATTTAATTTTAACATTGTCATTTAATTTTAACATTGTCATTTAATTTTCATTAACGTTGTCATTTAATTTTATAAACATTGTCATTTCATTTTCTTAACATTGTCATTTAATTCTATTAACATTGTCAATTAATTTTCCTAACATTGTCATTTAATTTTATTAACATTGTAGGTTTGAAATATACGGATTTCTATGTATGTTTGAGAAATGCTACAGTAAATCAAGAGAGGTCCGTCATCAGGTTACAAAGGAGGTCTACAACAGTATACCCAGTGTATACCCAGTTACAACAAAAACCAAGAATGGAATTTATGAAGTTGTGGAGTTGCTGGAAATAAAACAGTGTCAAAAAAAGGGATAGATAACCCTAATTTTCAACAATCTCCCCCCCCC